>NC_137969.1:67711827-67806827 GCF_963924665.1 Micromys minutus
GTATTCATCTACTCACTGACACATTCATCTATCTATCTCTAAGAGACTGTATCAGTATATAGTCTTGGTTGTCTGCATCTTGCTATTTAGACCAGACAGACCTTTAAACTCACAGAGATCAGAGTTCTTTGCCTCACAAATACTGGAACCAAAGACAAGTGCCATCATACCTGACAACTGTGGGTATTGTTTACATGATGTGCAAATCATATCTTACTTGATAAAAAAACAAAAAGTGGTTTCCTACTTAAGTTAACACCAGATCTTTACCATGGCTTGGAGAATCCTATACCATTTGTTCTTGGTGACCTGTAGGCTAGGAAAGACAGGAAGTGTCAAGATGGAATGATCCTTTAGGAAATGTTCATGCTTCCATGGGCACTCATAACTGAGCTCCATCTCAAACACTGGGTTCTGATTAAGAATAAAGATTTAGAGCAAGATCTTGGTTGGACTGGGGATTCAGAGGGAAACGTGTGACAAATAAAAGACTGAAAGGCACAAGCATGAGACTCTACCTGAGTTCTAAAAAGACTACTGAACATGAGAATGAAGGGTTCCAGAAAGCATAGCACCCTACCACCTAAATGTAATCTCAATACGTGTTTATCCCTATGTATGCTGGCAGTTCGCAATGCGGTATGGAAGGGAGTTGGCAGGTTGAAGCAGCTGAAGAGTTCAAGAGCAGCCAAGGCAGAAAGAAAGATGGAAAGTGGAAGCCAAGCAAGTTTGAGAAAGCAGAGAGCCAATGAAAAACCACAAGTAGCTAGAAAATAGGACCTCCTCAGCCTCCACAAAAGTTCCAGTCAACTATCTGCCAAGTTGTCAGAATCAGTGTCTCAGACCCCAGAAGAGCTGTAACTCTGAGCACTTTCAAGAGTTGAGGATCCAGATACCCAGGCCCTGCATAGGAATTGTAACATGTTTAGGTTTAAGAGCCCTGATACCACAATCCACAGGGACTGTCCTTCCACTGAATGCTTCCACTGCTGTTTTGACCTGGCTATTGCTGCTGCTTGCTTCTGGTAAACACTAGAAGGGCATGGAAGCCTCTAGGGGCCAGCATTTAAAGTGTGCTTTCCTGCCTATTCACCACTTTCATCCACACTGGGGCTACTGTTCTTCCTCTGCTTCCTTCTTCTTTCTCCATTCTGAGACCATGTAGGCGAGGACAGTAGACGCCCATGTTTGCTGCTTTGTATTCTCTCTGACTCCCTCAGCACCTGTACTGACATCCAGCATCACTCCCTGGGTACATTTCTCTGCCACTTGCTGTGTCCAGTGCTGCATCCTGTCTACCCTTTAGAATCTCCCTGGGAAACAAGGCACTCTTAAGGGAAAAGAAATAGAAGGAAGGAATTATCTCCCAGCTTCTGGGTTAGGTTCCAGAATCTGCCTTAGCAGATGGGGATTTAAATTCACACAGAGAAAACTATTTGTTTCAGGGTTATCCCCAAGGAGCTTTGTAAATCTGGTCCTTTCCAAGCTGGAGAGATGGCTCCAAGGAGATTCCCCCCCAACCCTCCTTCCGAGGTTCCTAACCAGACAATTCTAGGGCAGAGAATAAAGCAGCTCTGACATTTTCCTTCCTTAAATTACAGTTGCACACTCTATGTAGAGTCTGTAACCTTTACTTTTTTTTTACATTTATATTTATAGGTGAGGTAGTGTGCATATCAGGCTATACAAGCAGAAGTCTAAGGATAACTTGTGGGAATTATTCTCTTCTTTTACCTTGTATCTTCCAGGATCTTCAGGCTTTGTTGCCATCTTACTGAGCCATCTTCTTGACCTTTAAATTTTTTTTTTTACCCCTTCATAGATAATACTTAGAAACATACACCGTGCAAAAGGTCTAGCTGTGACGGTAGAATGTCTACAGCTCTCTGCCTTGTCTTCTTTGATAGAACCTCCATCCAATAACAAATGATGATTTTTAACATTATTTTAAAAGACCTATTTTAAGAAAAAAATATTTTAATGGAAAAATTCAATTGCACAGCGAGATTTTAAGGTTTATCATCTGTGCATTTCCTCCTGCCAAAAAATATTGGTGAAGTCAGTTTCTGTAGCTTATACTAGAGCAAGTAAATAGTATGTACTACCTAAATAGACTCGCTTTTAGAGATTCTCTCATGGGAATGTCCATGGGACTGTCAGTTCTGTGGGTGGAGTCTGAAGCTATAGATCCAAGGTCATGTATAGAATACCCTTTAATGAGAAGGACCAATGAAAGCCTGCCAAGAGCTGTATTTATCATGTTAATCCAAGCAAAAATAAATGTGAACTGAGACACTAAATGTTATTCTTTCCTTGAATTATGCCCTTTGACTATAACCTAGTTTTAAATTAAATGGGAATAATTTCCCATATTATCTTGAATATTTTAGAAGGCTTCCAGAATATAGAAGCTTCCCAGTACAGGGTAAGAGACGAAGATTGGTTTTTAGCTTATTTTTCCATATTTTCTTTTTTTTTTGTTCTGTGGTTTTCACAATCACCTTTTCCCTAGAATTTATCTGTGCCCTTTAATCCTTTCTTTCACTGTCCATTAGCAAAAGCTTGCTGTATGCTATTTCTCCTTTGCCAACTCAACCCCTTGCTACCCCATAGTTTTCTCTCTCCCTCCCTTCCTCTCTTTTCCCCCCTCTCTCCCTTTCTCCCTTCTTCCCTTCCTTTCTGCATCCCATCCTTTCTTTCCTGGGCATGGATTTTTGCCTCAGGACTTTATATGCACTGAAGATCAGGTAGATTCTGTTTAGCTCCTAGAACTTTACAGATCTTGATCTAAGAAAGGTTTCCCCCAGTGTTTTCCTATTCAATTCTATATTCTGATATTTACCTGCAAATTGGAAATTTCAAATTCAAACCAGGCACATGCTAGTTATCTTTCTTTAGTGATGCAACTTAGGTTTGCTCACTCACTCCTATGTTCCTCATATACTCTCAAGTCAAGCTACATTCAGCACAAATTTGACTTGACTGGCATGCTGGAAGTGGATGATGTGTTTAGAGGTCTTTCTTGTTCATAACCAATGGTGGAAAGAATAGAAATATAAAATTGTAGATTATATAAAATAAGCGGGAAATAAATACCATCTTATATAAGTGATAAAAATATAGAGAAATTTTTAGCACCAAATTGACAGAGAGATAGTAACATGCATAATAGTTCTAACTGGTTAAATTAGCATGGCTAACTCTGTACAATTTGAAAAAGAAAGTCACTGGATTGTGAAATTACATATTTTAGAATAGAGTTTTCTTGTATACATTTTACATTCTATTAGTTTTCACATGAGAACACAAAATAACTGGTTGCTATTATTTGAAACTGGTTTGTCTCAAGTGGTTGCTTGTCCGAACTTGGTTCCCTGCACAGTGGTACAGAAAAGAAATGGAATGGACCCAGGGCTTGTGTGATGTTCTAAAGTCAATATGGTACGCCTTCGGAGGTCATTAGTAGGGTTCTCATGTGACCCTGAATTATCCTGAGGGTGAGCTTTTTCTATGAGCAAGCCGAGCCCTGGAATCACTCTGTAGCTCTTTGTCTGGTGACATGATCTTCCTCTTTGTCCCTGTGTTCTCTATAAAATTCTCACTAAAGCTGGAGGTTATCTTGAGCCTCTAAAACTATGTCCCAAATAGATCTCTCTTCTTTAGGAAGCTAGTTGGTAACATAACAGTTTACAGTAATGAAGGGGAAACTGCTCTGCCAACTCCTTTTAAGTGTTAACAAGTATATACTCATGTGCTAATAATTGCTTTGAAATTGTCATGCATTCTGTGAGTCACTGATGTCATTATCATGTTATCAGCACAGAATACTGCTACATAGGTGAGTTAGGCACATTTATTCAATGGGGCAACCTGTTTCCATGTTTCTTTGCCAACAACATTGACCTCATACAAAATGAAGCATGCAGATGTTGTGTTGGTCTTGTCTTGGATCTTTCATTGTTTGAGAAGCAAGCACAAAATCTAGAATTGACAAATGAGGGCCATTGTCAATGGTCTAGAATCCTGTTTTGTTTTTGGAAACAGTACACATCCAACATTTGCAAGTACAAGGGAATGGATGATGCCACACAGTGAGATCTCCAGGGAGAGCTGAGTGCTAGTGCTTGGGGCATGGCTCTGTCATCATGGAGGGCTCAAGGTGTTTGTAACATCCCTTCAACTACCCTTAGAAACAGGGCGCTTACTTTTCAAGCTTGTCATCTCATAGCCTGTAACTGAGGATTTTTAAAATGCATACAGAACAAAAGCAACACTAGTTATTCTTCTTCATTTCCTCCCCCATTCTTTTGCCTCCTCTTCCTCACCCTTCTCTCCTTTCTCTCCCTCCTTTTTTACTCTTTCTTTCCTCCTTAGTCCTTGTCTCCCTCTCCCCTCCCCTCCTTTCGCCACTTCCATTCCCCCCCCCATAATCCCTTTCCCCTAAACAGTTTTAGGAGCCTTCCCTCATTCTCTACACTAGATTAAGGGAAACAGATTGAGGCCTTCTCAGCTACAATCCTAAGAATCTTGCTCTGCCAGTGAAGCAGAGAGAGGGATAGGAATAGCCATGGAGTGAAAAAAATCCCAACTAGAAGGAAAGACCAGTAAAAATCCTGCAGTTCAACCATTCATTCCATTGGTCCTAGCAGCATGAGGCCTGTAACTGATATTGCCATGGAAACCAGGAAGGGGCAGTGCTGCTGCTGGTGCATGCTTATTCCAGGCTTTAAATCCTCACATTTTAAAAAGGTCATCTGCTTACTGCTTACATTATTAGTTTCTTCTTCACAATCAGTGATGCCCTAACTGACTCCAAGAGTGCACAGCGCGAGGTCTGATTGAGTAGATTCTGATATCAGCTCTGCCATTCAGCATCTCTGTGACCTGGAATTAGCCCTGCCACCTCTCTGTGCCTCAGTGCTGTCACCTGTGGAACCAAACAATCTGTTTCAGCTGCTTGAATCCAATTGCCACTGTCAGCACTATGATTTTGTTTTTGTGATATATTATCATAGTCAATTTTAGGCTTCTGGCTCTCAACTACCCATGAAATTATTCAATAAATTTGCTTTCTTCGTCTACATTTTAAAAAAAAATCAGAGTCTGTTACTGTTAAAATAACTAAATTAGTGGAGAAATTGTGTTCCGATCCTGAGAGGTTTATGAAGATGAAATTTTACACACACACATACACACACACACACACACACACACACACACACACACACAAACATGCACAGAGGCTGACTTTTCTGTATTGAACATGGATTTGGTGAGAAGCTGGGGACTTACAAACACTTTTAATCTTTTATCTGCAAGTGTGACCTAAAACACTTGCTTTGTATTAAACAGAAGACTGTATATTGAGAAGGTATCTGATTTGATTTATGTATCTCTCTAGATTGTTTGCTAACAGGTTACAGAGACCTAGAGAAATAACAGCTTAAGGCAAGAACTGTGGGACTTTTAAAATGGAAATCCAGGAGTAGGGAAGTATATGGAAAAGCTAAGCTTTTCTAGCATAGCTGCTTTGTGGCTATGAGTGTTTCTCTATTTCCTCTTGGTCATGGTCTATGGCCATTTTTACCTAGTAGACCTGATTCTAGCCTGCAAGAAGGAGAAAGAAATGTAGAAAAAAAAAGAATGGAAAAATCTTTCAGGTGCTCTTTAGAGAAGGTTTAAGCTTACTGCCTGTCTGTGACTATGTGGGAAGTGCGAAATAATGATCTTTTATTTTGCTATGTGCCTATAAAAAACCTAGTGGTTCTATCACTTGGACAGAGGATGGGTATCAATAAGAGCTAGAATTTCTTTTTTATACGATGGCTTTATTTTCTTGACACAATATGAGTATTCTGTTAAAATGCTCCAAAGAAATAACAGCAACAACAACAAATTGTTTACATGAGTTTTTATGAAGAGTAAGTGACAAGAGAGGTAAAAAAAAAAAAAAAAAAAAAAAAAAAAAGGTATGGAAGATCTTCTAGGCTGGAGCAATATCTAACTTGAAACTTACTATATTGATTTTAAGCAATAGGCATTACTTTAAGAAGCAGCAGAAAGGGCCATAGGTTACAGAAGGGAGTGTGCAGGAACAGGAGGAAAAGATTATGCCAAAGGTTCATGTCACATCATCAGAAGAATTCTATGAATAAATATCGGGTTTTGTCTATAAGCCGGTGACATATAGCAGCAGCAACTATGATTCTGTATCACAGCAATGAGCAATTCACAATGAAAATTGCATCAGATAAAAAAACCCTAGCTAAGAAGTTATTTTCAACAGATAGCTTCTGGGATAGAAAAAAATAGTTTTCTTCAATAGAGTGACATTGGGTAAATCATCCACACTCCAGGGTAGGTACCATGCTCAGGATTCATCAGGCACCATAAATTCCATTAAAAATAATTAATTATCTATGGTGCCCACTTATGAATCATTGAATAGAGCAATGGAGAGATCTCCCCATGAACAGGGGATGTAAGTTTGTCTCCAAGCCCCCATGTCAGGCAGCTCATAAGCACATGTAATTGTAGCTCCAGGGGGGTCATTACACTCTTCTCCACTCTATGGACACCTGTATTCCAATTCAAATATCTATGTGTATATAAGAAGGAAATTTGGAAGTTCTTGTACGTTGTTGATTATCTACTCATGTCCTGCCTGAAATACCATGATTGTTTCTTAGAAGTATCTTTAATTAAGCTGGTTATAGTTAAGAAAACAAAACAAAACAAAACAAATCGATCTGTGAAGCCAGTAGGCTCTTCAAGTTATGGTCAAACAATTTCCTACAAAGGTGTCCAGGCAATTTAAAGATAGTAAGTGTAATAATATTCTTTCTAAGTAAGTAGTACTAAGATATATATATATATATATATATATATATATATATATATACATATATATATATATATATGTATATGTATATGTATATGTATATGTATATATATGCAGTGAATTTAAATCTTTATATCATACATAGTATTAACGCTAAATGGTACATAGACCTAAGTATAATGTCAAATTATGAAGCATCTAAAAGAAAAAGTAGAATTTTTTCTGATCTTAGATGAGGCAATGGATTCTTACTTATGATGCCAAAATATTACTATCCACAAAATAAAACAAATATATTGGACTTTGTGAAAATGGACAACTTTTCTCCTGGAAAAGATACTATTAAGAAAATAAACAGACAAGCCATAACATAGGAAAAAATATTTGCAAGTCAATTATCTGGGAAAAATACATATACAGAATATACAAAAATTACAAATTAATAAGCTAATTCATTTGATAAGTAGAAAGGAACCAGAGCTGATAGTTCACTAAAGACTACATATGAATAACCAATGAGATAACATTATTTATCTCCAGAAAATTAGGCATTAAAGCCACAGTGTAGTGCCATTTTACATGACATAGAATGACCAGCTAGGGGTACAGGATCCACAGGTAGGTAACAGATTCAGGGACAGCCCTCACTCCAGTGGGGTGGGCTGGGCTAGGGGGTGGGAGGGTGCATCTGTAGGTTGTGCCAGAAACCTGGGACTGGGGAGGCTCCTGGGAGTCTATGAGGGTTACTCTAACTGAGACTCTCTGCAGTCAAGGATATGGAGCCTGAAATGGCCACCTCCTGAAGTCAAGTAGGACTCCTAGTGGAGGGATAGAGACACCAACCCACCCACAAAACTTTTGACCTTCAACCCAAAATTTGTAGTGCTTACAAGAATTGCTGGGACAAAGAAAGAGCAGAGACTGAGGAAACAGCCAAACACACTAGGTATTTTATCAATGATAAAAGTTTCTTCTCACAGTTTGGAGTCTGGGAAGTCCAAGATCAAGGTTATGACTAGACTTGGTATCTGGTATAACCTGTTTCCTGATCACCTTCCTGCTGAATGGTAGAGAGGGCCAGACATCTGAGGCCTCATTTAAATTTTGTAATGTTTTCAATTAGCATATGGTAATTATGCTCAGCAATGGACTTCCTTGTGATGTTTTCACACACAGTAATGTATTTCAGTCCTGTTCGCCCATCCACTACCTGCCTTTTGTTGCTCTCATTCTCACAAACCTCTTCCTCTTCACAACAATGTTTTTTTGTTTGTTTGTTTGTTTGTTTGTTTGTCTTTTTGTGAGCCAATACTTTCATTAATATGGTCTTGTATAGAGCATGTGTTTTGAGAAAAAAAATGATGATTTTATCTTTATTATTGATGCACACTGATGCTCTGCCCACAAACATGCCTGTGCACCATGTACCTGCCAGGTACCTGAGGAATCTAAATATAGGTGTCACATCAACTGAGACTGGAGGTACAGATAGATGTGAGCTGTGCTGGGGGTGCTGGGGATTGAACCTTGGTCCTCTGGAAGAGCCAGTCCTTTGAATCACTGAGTCATCTCTCTAGCCTCATAGGAACATGAACAGAACTTTGTTTACAGGAACATGTGCATCATAGCAATGAATACTTTACTGAAGAACATGTCTCCTATTTCCCCATTAGTCATAAAATTTATATATACCCTCAGGGAAGGTTGAGGTCCCATTAGCTCCTCCTTTTTTTTACCGTAAGATTTTGTTCATCACAGAGAACAAAAATGAAAGTCTGTGGAGTGCTCAGCTTAGCTAGAACATCCATATTTTATATCACAGTCCTTCCCTCAAGGTTGGAGGTCTGTATGGAAGAGGGGGGCTGTAAGAACCAGAGGTGCCTGATAACATCAAGAAAACAGTGTTTTCTAGATAGAAAAAGGCAATTAAACATGAACTCACAGTTACTTTGATGGCATGCACAATACCCAAACAAACTCCAGCCAGACCGCCCCTCTCAAAAACATCTCAACACAGAGGTGGAGAAGTAGTAACAAAATTCTATCACTAACTGAAGAGCTATTGGCATTGGATGGCTATTTTATACTGATGTGTCCCCTGATGAGTTGATCACATCCTAAAGCAGATATTGAGCAACACAAATTGTACTCTGGGTCAGGGGAGAACAAAGTATTCTCAAAGATGGGTGTAAAAGGAATGAAGAATAAAGAATAAGGAGTTGGAGAAATGGAGTGGATATCTAAAATAGATAAATAAAAAAGTCGGGTCCATCAATATTCCCAGGATCTTTTGTGTGCTAGACAAGAACTCCACCACCAAGCCACATCTTCAGATAGCCCTTGTTTACTTTTAACTTGAGAGTAGGTCTCAAAAAGTTGTCTTGGTTGGCCTTGAAGTGAAGCTATAGCTCAGGTACACTTTCGACTCATGATCCTCCTCTATCAGCTTTCCAAATATCTGGAAATTACTGGCATTGACCTCTGTGCCCTGCCAAGTGTGATCGTTTGAGTAGGAATGGCCCACATAGACTCCTGTGTGTGAATGCTTGGCCCTTAGGAAATGGCACTATTAGGAGGTGTGGCCTTGTTGGAGTACATGTGGCTTTATTGGAAAGAGTGTGTCACTGTGAAGGCAGCTTTGAGGTCTCATACATGTAAAAGTTTGGTCTAGTGTCCCAATTTTCTTCTCCTATCTTTGGATTGAGATAAAGAACACCCAGTTTCGTCTCCAGCACCATGTCTACCTGCACACTGCCATGCTTCCTGCCATGATAATAAACTAAAGTTCTAATATGGTAAGGCAGCCCCAATTAAATGTTTTCCCTTATAAGAGTTGCCTTGGTCATGGTATCTCTCAACAGCAATGAAAACCTAACTAAGGTACCAAAGATGGATTAAAATGATTTGTCTGTGGAATTAGAGACCTGTTCTGTTTATTCATGGAGCAATAATGAGAATCCAGTTGAAGGAAGCTGAAGTGATGGTTCATAAAAGATGAGAATAATAAAGCCATTATATTAGACATTGCTTCATGAAGATGGGAGGATTAAATTTGTTTCAGTTAGGGCTTAGAGTAGCTCCTGGCACAGAGCATTACCCTAGCATTTGTGGTTGTTATTATTATTACTATCAGCGTTATGTTTCACAGCAGTTGCTTTGCAACTGGGATCTTCAGTGTCAAGTTTGTTAATCACATGAATATGGCTACACTGCCTCGGTAAGAGAGAAGGAGAGAAAAGGACTCGGAACCTTGCCCCAATCAGTGATCTGTGTTGTGGAGCCAGGGCAGGTGCAGGGAGGAGGCTTAGCCTGCCTCTGGTCTGATTTCCTTCCTGTGGTTATGGAAGTAAACAAGGCAGATTTGTCACAAAGGCCTTGGTAGTGGACACGAAATGAAGCTTGTTAATATTCTTAGCTTTGTATATCTTTTTAAAAATTTTCTGTCTGTGAATATGCTTGTTTGCTCTTGACCAGAGTCCCCTACCCTCACTGTTGTTAGCTCGTCTAGAGTCACTCCTTTTACGTTCTCTATATTATTGTCAGTCTATTTTTTCTCTCCTCCTCCTCCTTATGTTGTCAGAAATTTCTCAAGTTTCTTTTGGGAAAGCTAAATTGAAAATGACTTCAAGTTTATTAATTTATCCATAAACTAAGTCAGTATGGCTTGGTAAGAAGATGATATAAATGATCCTTGAGGCCAGTCAGGGAAGACTCAGTGAGTAATTTTATCATTTTATAAAATGAAACAGCATCTATTAATTTATTCCTTTCTAGGATGTAGAATGTAACAGTCAAATTCATCAGAATTAATTGTGCCCATTTTAGTTCTTATGAAATATTCATTTACCATGATAACTTCTTTGTAAATATAAAGTGTCTTCTTTATAATGATTTTCTAGAACTCCAAAGTACAGAGCTGCATTTTGCTTCATATTAACTGTTGGAAACTCATAGATAAAAAAGGCCCGATAGAGTGACTGTTTATAGGTATAGATTCTTAGTTGATGTCACATTTTAAAAGAGGCAGGAACAGGTGATTTGCTTTCATGCATTGATTAAATAAAGAGAGAATAATGGAATTTGATCAATATCCAAGATGGAAAATGACGCTTAGATACACATAGACAATCTGCTAGAATGTCTGGGGAGTACATTTAACAGGGCAAAGTTGAAAAACAACTATCAGAAGAGATTGGAGACAGCTGCAATCCCTAGGTCAATGGCAACACAAAATAGGGAGCTTCTTAAACCAGGGCAATAGAAAGAAACCTTCAGATTCTGTCCCAGAGGGACTGTTGGAAAGAAGCTGCTTACACCCAGAATAACCAGAGCCACACGGAACACAGACAGCCTCAGAAAATTGCCACTGCACTCTTGGTAACAGATGTTTAATAAAGAGAGAGAGGAGAGAGGGGGTAGAAGGAAGACAGGAAAGGAATGGAGAAATAGTGGGGGAGGGAGGGGGGAGGAGAAGGAAGAGGGGAGAATAAGTGATTTTATTCCCTCTTTTTTAAATTGGATATTTTCTTTATTTACATTTCAAATGCTATCTCCTTTCCTGACTTCCCCTTTGGAATCCTCATATCCCATCCCCCTCCCCGGTCTCTATGAAGGTGCTCCCCAACACACCTATCCACCCCCTCCTGCTTCTCTGCCCTGACATTCCCCTATACTGGGGCATCATTCCTTCAGAGAACCAAGAGACTCTCTTCCTGTTGATGCCCAGTAAGGCCATCCTCTGCTACATATGTGGCTGGAGCCATGGGTGCCTCCATGTGTACTCTTTGGTTGGTGATTTAGTCTCTGGCAGCTGGGGGGGGGGGTTGGTTGATTGATATTGTTGTTCTTCCTATGGGGTTACAAACCCCTTCAGCTCCTTCAGTCCTTTCTCTAACTCCTCCATTGGGGATTCCATTCTCAGTCCAATGGTTAGCTGTGAGCACCTGCCTCTGCTTTTTTAAGGCTCTGGCAAAGCCTCTTAGGAGACAGCTATATCAGGCTCCTCTACTTTTTTTCCTGATATTCTTTGCCCATTGCTGGAGCAAGAATGAGAACAAGCATTAAGATGATTACACAGTGTTGGGATAGACAACTGCCAATTGCTGCACAATGGCCCTAACCCTCTGTAAACTGCATTCTTTGGAAACTCCGTGCTGTATGCTGAAATCTGGCCAACAGACTACTTCCACACTACAAGAAAGAATCTTTGAACCATAACTCTGTGATGTCCAGTTAAGCAGAAGCATATGTAGAGCCATATATAATATGCAGGCTCACACAGACATAAGTTTAAGGTCCCTCACCAGGTATCAAGAATCAACTACCTTCAGGGCTGGGGACTGCATTTGCACCCTGACCTTCGAAGATGGCCTATCACAGACAAGGGTTAAATCTAGCACTCGAAACTCCTGAAGAAATAGCCAGAGCTGTTACCACCACTTATGACCCAGTTCTTCAAAGACTGCCCACTGATGGATAAGCATCGGGGACACAAACATGCAGGGAACAAGAGTGCTGAGACTAGATCAAACAAACAAGCTTGTTTGTACTCATCCACTAAAAGCCTTGCCCAGAACCCAGCTTTAACTTCTTCACATTTACTTCTTCGTTAGCACACAATGTTAATTCAGAGACCAGCTTTCCAGGCTTGCTCTTCTCCCTACCCCTTCTTTTTGATGTTATTTTTTTTCCAATATTTTCTCTTTTTGATAGGTTTTTCTTAAACAAACAAACAAACAAACAAACAACAACAACACACACACACATACACACACACAAAACCACATCTAGTCTGTTGAAAGGTGCCTGTATCTGAGAATCTAGATGATCAGGACAACGTTAGATGATCTTATTGTATTTCTTTAATGATGATTGTTTGGAGGATATTCTATTTTCAGTTGAGTACTGGGGATTGAGGCTGGTCTCAATGTATACCAGTCTAGCAGAAGAAAATCACACCTCCACTCTCCTGTACTTAGTTTTTCTTGAGTGTTCCAAATACTTCTACAAAAAGAGTAAGTACAATTAAAACAAATCAACTAATGATCAAATCTTAGTATACAAGATCCAATACAAAACCTCAAGATATTTGAAAAAAAAATAGGATGATTTGACTTCTCCAACCATGCTAAGTCCACTATCATGATCTAAAGTGAGAATGAAAATGATGAAATCACAGACAAAGAATTCCAAAAACGATGGGTTAAGTATGCTACAAGAGATCAAAGAGAACACAAACTTCTAAATGAATTCTAAGCCACAACAAATGGCTAAATAAAATACGGCAGCTGATACAGGATATGGAAGTAGAATTCAATAAGGAGAAAAGGGTGCTGGAAAAGACTGAAATACTGGAAATGAAAAGTTCATTATGCAAACAAATTCTATGCAACGTTGTATCAACAGAACGGGTCAAGGTGAGGATATGGATTGAAGACAGGGCAGAGGAATTCAGTACTTAGGTGGTTGCAGAGATAAATTAATAAGAAAGTATAGACAGAACATTGTAGAGTTGTTCAAAACATCAAATTTATGATGTATGAGCATAGAAAAAGAAGAATATCATGTTAGAATAAAAGAAACCATTTTCAATAAAAATAGCAGAAAATTTTGATAAATCTAAAGGGATGGCTGTGCAGATCAAGGCACATATAAAATATCAAATAGACAAAACCAGAAGGGAACCTTCCAATGCACAGTGTATTTAAAATACCAATGTCCCAAACTGATAAACCATACCAAAAACTACAAGAATGAAATGTTACCACATGTAAGGGCAAACACATCAGAATAACATCAGATTTCACTCCAGAAGTGTTAGTAGTAAAAGGGCTTAAAATGATGTATTTTCAAGATACTATCCATGAAAATTAGCTGTCATAATTGCAAAAAAAAAACTTTCCATGTTAAAAATAAGCTAAACAAATCATGAGAACTAAGCTAACTCTACTTAACCAGTTGACGCAATCATTTAGACTGAAGAGAAAGAAAAACTTATCCATATAATATCAAAATGTGTAAACCATGCTAGAACAGAAGGTATGGAAATGAAGAATAGGGAAAACACCAAACATGAAACTCTATTGAAATTCTCTCTCACCTCAGTTAGGATGAGAGTCCTAAAGAAAACAAAGAGCAATGAATCCTGGAGAGGATGTGTACAAAAGAGACAAATTCCTTACAGATGGCTGATGAGGAAGTCAGCTAATGTCATCATTGTGGAAAATAGTATGTCAACTTTTGAAACCCCTCAAATGCAGAATGACTACCATGACCCAGCTATTCCTATCTGGACATTTACCCCAGGAATTTTCCACTCAACATATTACAGAAATATTTGGTGATCATTGTCTACTGCAGCGCTATTCACAGTCCCTAACTTGTAGAGCCAGTCCAACAGGAAAGAGACAGATAATATTATACACATTATGAAATATTTTTTCAGCCAGAAAGAAACACAATATTTTGTAATTTGCAGAAATCTGGATATAAATTAAGATAAAGAAATTACACCAATTAAGTCAGTGAGGAAAGATGAATAGTAATGCTTTTATGTTTTTTTTTATTTGTGGTTGCTAGATTTTAGATATATAAAATCATGTATGCATATGTAACATGATAGCAGAAAAGAAACCATCTGTAGAACAAAGGAGATTAAATGGTGAGTATATGGGGGTTATGCTCAAAGTATAGAATGTTCTTATACAACACAGTACAAATTACACAATGGCGAGTTAAAAGAGAATTATTTGTCCCACAGTAGGAAGAAGTGACTATGAATAGATGTTTCCATAACTAATTACCTTACTTTATCTACCTTGTCTTGAGGATAGTGATTCCTAATTATATACAGTTCTGATGGAAAACCCTAGAATAATTTGTTTCTAAAGAATAGAAATTAAGTGAAATCAATTTTAATCCTAAAAGCTGTCATTATTTTGCTTACAAAATATGCAGACATTGAATAGTTATGGTTTTACTATGAAAAGCATCCTGCTGGTAACCCATTTTTGAGAGGGTGTCAAATCATTAGAAGGATGTGAGTTGCCATGAGCTGAGCCTCATGTGTCATATGGCAGCCCACTTTCAGCCTTCCCCTTTCTGCTTATTGACTGCTAACACCATGTAACCAATTACCTCATCCTCCTGCGTTCCCAGCCATGAGCCACTCCTTCATCTATGCCTTACCCTCTATAATGGTGAGTAGCCCCTGAAACCATGAGCCAAAATAAATCCTTTTTCCTTTAAGTTGCTTCTTTTGGGTGTTTTATCATAGTGGTGAGTAAATTAATTCATACACAGCCTTGAGCTCAATGGGAAGTTGGTCTTATAAGGTTAGAAGAGGGACCTAGGGCAAGCTCAGTGACTGATGGCAGAAAAATCAGCTCATGTTAATACAAAGGAGTTCCTTGTGATGACTATGAGGTCTTGCATTAATGAGAAATTCCCACCGGAGTCACGATAAAGACTGCAGGCATCATGACAGGAATGGAGAAGTCTAGTAAACAAAGTACCCCTGGGACTGTAGAGATGCCTCAGTGGTTATGTATCAAGTACTGCATCTGCGAAGCATCTGCTTTGCTTTCCAGGACTCAGGTTGGATAGTTCATAGTCATGTGTAACTCTAGCTCCAGGGGATCCTCTGGCTTCTGGGGTCACCTGCACTCATGTACATCCCTGTCCCCTATATATACACATAGTTTAAAATATAGTAATATAGACTTGTTTTTAAAGAAAGAAGCTGACATATGTGTTAATAGAGGTTCCTGGTGAACTGACAGGCTGATCCTGTGGTAGCCACACATTGTGGAGACAGCAGTCTTTACATTGAGCTACAGCTGCCACTTCCAGTATTAGAGCATCAGCCATGTTTCTGCTATGTCATTCTCTGATTTCAAGGGACAAGGTCATGCCATGACTGTTGTGGTCATGTAGCATCTTTATTTTCACAGGTGACTCTTATGCATAATCCTGGAATTTTACGATCTTCACTGTCAAAATTATTTTAAAATAGTTTTTGGGATCTTCTGAAAATGTCTCCCTAACTCTCTCTGTTTCCAGAGCGGTCAAATTCAATCCCCATGGTAAACTGATAAAAACACATCCTTCCCCAAGGACAAAGAAGAAACTGGCCTATGGTTCCTTTAGGGAAAAGAAAAACTCTTTAAATATTTTATTAAAGCTTTACTGGTGCAAGCCCATTTCTGTCTCTTCAAATATTTAAAGCAACTCACTTAGCCTAGGAACGCATCCTCTTGCTAGCTGTTGGCCACAGATAGGTCATAGAGATACCCACCTACAGAGGAGGGATACCCTCTAAGGAAGGACAAACAGACCCAAGGAAGCTGCAGACATGAGGACTCCTGAGCGTTACAGCTGAGACTGCCAACTGCCAGGACCCAGTGGTCTGAGCAGAGGTTTAGAGAGTCCAGTGCTGTGCTTGGTTCTCCTCATGGGTTTCTGAAATTCCTTTTTTGCAGAATGTCCTGGCTCAGTGTGCTAATCTATAGCCATCCTGTGGGAAGACTCTTGGAGAGAAACCAGGGCCTGAACTAGAAGTGAGTGGGTCATCTGTTCTGGCTTTATGAGTGATAGAGAAATTCAGTGGCAAAAGGATGCAATACATGCAAACATTAGGCTCTCCAATCTCTCAGAAACATCTACCTTTCTTTTTCTTCCTGTCCCTTTACTTGCTTCCCTCCCAGTCTTCTTCCCTCACTCCCTCCCCCCTGTGCCTCCTTCTCTCCTTTCTTCTCTAATTCCCTCCATCCTTGCCTCTCTCCCTCCTTCCCTGCTTACCT
Organism: Micromys minutus; assembly: GCF_963924665.1. Classification (NCBI taxonomy): domain Eukaryota; kingdom Metazoa; phylum Chordata; class Mammalia; order Rodentia; family Muridae; genus Micromys; species Micromys minutus. The sequence goes on from NC_137969.1 coordinate 67,728,469, forward strand.
TCTCCCTCTCCCTGTCAAACTCCTTCTCTGTTACAAAAAGCCCCCTTTGAAATTTAGTTTTAGTCTTGTAAACAGTAACAAAAGCAACAATTAGTATTTTCCCTTACCCAGCTTTTTCTAATGTTAACATATTATGTAATCTTTGTCCAAAAAAAAAAAAAAAAAAACAGGAAATCAACGATAATAGGATTCTATCAAATTATAGTCTTGATTTAAATGTCACTGTCTTTCCTACTAATCTCCTTTATCTGAATTTCTTCCATTTAAAGAGTTTTCCTCTCCCTTTCCTCTTCCCTTCCCCCCTCTTAAACACACACACACACACACACACACACACACACACACACACACACACGGATAAAGTCAATTTGCTGAAGGACCTAAGGCACTTTAGCTTCCTTTCCACACATGTGGATATTTTGGAAAGAGTTATTCCAGGGAGTCTAATTTCCTCCACCATGAGTTACCTTACTTATTATATATCAACATCCCAATCACCTTTTTCTCCTGGAGCATTGCCCCCTGATGTACATGGTCCCGATTCTTCAACGCTATTTGGATTCTGTGATCAAACTGGTTCTGTTTATCATCTGTTTGGTGGGCTCAATAGCCTTAACCTGTTTGGGGAAAATGATGTAACATTTTATTTTCTTGCCACTTACTTCTGAGAAGTGGGGGCCTCTCCACCTGGCACACCTGGCTTTATTGTGTTTCCGGGTTCTGTGAGTCAGGAAGTGAGGCATGGCATAGTGGGATGGCTTAGTTCTGCCCTGTGGTTAGTGGTGGCCTAGGAGAAAATAACTGCTTACACAGTAGTTTGTCAGTTTTCCATATTTTCTACACCTTGGCAGGGTTGGGGGAGACATTTCTGCAAATAAACACATGACCTATTTGGTGTTTCAGTGCCAAGGCCACTGGCTCTATTCCTTGGCAGATGAATATGTCTGAGCAAGTGTTATAAGAACACCAAATAGAAGTCTGTGGCTTTTCTGACACAGCCCAAGAATTCACCAAACCCTACCACATTTTCTTTAGTAGTGATATACAAAGGTGCTTGGGTTTAAGGACTTTACCTTTCATAAAAATCACATTGAAGAAGAGTTCAGAATGGGACACAGCACAGCGGGGGAGCATCTTTGGAGAAATACAACCCACTGCAACATTAAATGAAATAATACTAGTAAAGAGTCCTAAACCAGAGTTTAACCCTTCGGGTGCTTCTTAACCATACTTAACCATGTTAAGCTGTTCAAGTTGGCCATAGCTTTGTTTCACAGTGACACAGAAAAATGACATTTTACATAAATAATAGCACTACCTCTGCCCTGGACCTTTGGGCACCATGCCTATTACTGTCAGTTTTATTTAGCAGATCTTATCCACTCCCTGTCATTTTGTTAGAGCATATTTTACCTGCACACTCTCATGACATTGCTCTAGCTTTCTAAAGCCTTAGATAAGTCCCCTCCCCCACAAGAGATCTCTCTGAGATAGAATCTGTGGTTGGAGGAAATTGGGGTAGGTGAACCCTCTGATCCTCTACAGTTCCCTGGTTTGGTAATATGACTGCATATGTGGATCTATCCCTGCATATGGATTTTGTTTTGTCACTGGTTGATCTTTCCTAGAAAAGCATTCGTCAGCATACATAAACAAATTCTAACAATCCAGGTCTTTCTTGCCGAGGGTTTCCATTATAAGTCTATATTATCGAGACCTCTGAAGATTATGTTCTGTCAAGAGTGACAGTATTTTCCACAAGTGAAGGCGCACTCTTTGCTTAGTTAATACCCAACTCAAATTCTTTTCTCATCTTGTAATTAACTAGGTCTGATTTCCCTATTTAACGAATCTCTAGCACTTTATTTTTCTAATAAGACTCATTAAAATTGTGATTGAGAGAGCTGATTGTAGATTATCCTCTATTTGAGTGTTGTGTCAGCTGTGTGAGTATAGAGGTGTACTGGATATACCGTTTTTCCCATGAAGAGTTCTTCGCTTAGATGCCAAAAGGTGCTGGAAAAAAGGCTGAACATCAGAGCAAAGGAGATTAATAACAGACAAGTGATCCTACCAACCCTTTTGCCCCTTGCTTTCTCTTTGGCATGTCAGAAACAAGCCTTCCCAGCCAAGGACACTAGCTCTCTTCCAGCCTCTGTTCAAGTCTGGCATTCTTTGACAACAGGTCATTTATTATCTTGCACATATGGAAGAACATTTTACTGTCTGCAGCAAATATTCTGTGTTTTTCACCTAGAGGATGAGATAGCTTTTCTTATCCCAAGGCACCATCTTAATTTAACTACAGCTTTCCTCTGAAGATGGACCTATGAAGGGATGCTCTGGTTTTCCTCACTCTTGCACTACTACTGAGCTTTGTAACTGTCCTATTTGAATGATGTGGTGCCCTCTAGACTATGTGCAAACTTTGCTGCCCTTGCTTGCCCACATTGGGGATAGTGTTCAAATACCAGAAGCTGTCTTGAGCAAGTCTCAAATGTTAGCAGCAGGGAATGAACTTTTCTTGTGCCTTCATTGCTGCTGAATGGCACTCTTTCCTCAGTGGCTGCAACAGGGAGCCATTGTGATATGCAAACTGCAACTCGAGAGTTGGCGTAGAGCTTGTGGTTGATAACCAGCACAGGCTGGACTGTTACCACTGTTGATCACAGTACCTCGCAAGTCAGAAATAACTAACTCAAGTAAGTCTTCAGCTTCATCCTCTCTGTCAACATGAACTTTAAAATACTAAATAAGTCATATGCTTCCTGAGAGGCTTGTTGGAAAATTCAGTCACCGAAAGGCCTATGATATCTTGCTGAAAGGCACATCCCACATTCCCACTGAGAGCCATTCATTCTCCCATCCATCTTTCCGCCATTCTGCCAATATTTGCAGCACCGATACGCGGTGCCACCTGTTGGGCAGACAGCCAGTAAGAGTAAGACCACCCTGCCCCTGGCAGACAGCCACAAGAGTAAGAACACCCCGTCCCTTGGATTTTTGTCACATGTATAGCAGAAGCTGCTAGGATAAAAAGTCAACTGTTTGTTTAAAGACTTCTGCTAGTTCTTCTCCAAGACATTCCAGTGACAGAAAAACCCTTTCAGGACAGGGAGTAAAGGTTCTTGCCACCAAGCATGATGACCTGAGTTCAGTTCCAGAGCCCACATGACAGGAGAGAACAGAAGCTTATTTGTTCTCTATTATGTTTCTATTATGTTGTATTTCTCCAGTAATTCCGTTTCTCTCCACTAAGCAAGATAACTCTCTCTCTCTCTCTCTCTCTCTCTCTCTCTCTCTCTCTCTCTCTCTCTCTCTCTCTCTCTCTCTCTCTCTCCCACACACACACACACATGCACACTCACACACACTATCTCATCTCTCCCTCTCTTTCCTTTCTCTCTTTTTTCCTTCCTTCTTTCTTCTCTCCCTCTCCATCCCTCTCTCCTTCTCTCCCCCTTTCTCCTTCTCTCTCTCTCCTATTTCTTCTTCCTTCCTTCTTTTCAACTTTTATTGATTCTTTGTGAATTTTACATCATGAACTCCGATCCAGTTCATCATCTTGTCCCATTCAGCATCTGCTCTCTACACTTACAAAATCTCCCCAAAAGGAAACAAAAACAAACAAACCAAAATGGAACCAACACCTCCCTATGAAAGCTACAGTGTGTCACATGGCATACCTTTTAGTCCAAAATCTGTGATTGCAAATGTTTATTGCAGTGAGTCATTTGTCTGTTTCAAGGCCTCTGGCTTCTGCGACACAACCCTGGATCCTCACTGGAGCTCTTCTGGGATATCTTGTTTTTGCCCTCTGCAGTGGAGATCCTGTAGCTTTTAGGATTGACTCTAGCAATTCATAGATGGTGTAGATGTTGGGGTGGATCAACTCAAAGCTCTGAATCTTGGTGTGACTTAATCAGTCTGTCAGCTCTCCTGTGCCTGTGATACCAAGGCCAGCTCTTCCACTTTGCCCAGGCATGGTGGGGGCCATTTCAACTCCCCCCACCACTAACAGGGTCAGCTCTTCTGTGCTACCCAGTTGATGTGGAGGGTTGCTTTCTGAGTGTTGCAGTTGTTGAGGGACAAGGCCAGCACTGCTGGGCTCACACCGTTGAGAAAAGCTGGGTTGGGGGGGGCATGAAGGTGACCGTATTTTATTTATGTCTGACCCTTATATCAGTGAACTCTGGTGCATTGTAACTTAAGGCAGAAAGCATACTTACTACCATCAGCATCGCTAGAGCATTGTATATTTAGATAACTTGTAGTTGGTTTTCTCTTACCTCATGTAGATATCCAAATGTTAAATGGCTTGTTGTTTAGACAAATGTTTGGATGAAGACAAAGCTAGGCAGATGGCTGTGGACAAGCCTAAGGAGGAGAAACAGGAATCTACACTTAGCCTCAGGAAGCATCCTATCCCAAAAATGTGTTTGACAGTTTGATAATCACAAAATATAGACATTTTCGAGTCTATTAAGTACTTGGCAAACCAATGTTTCCCAATGTATGCCCAATGTATGCCGTGTCTCTTCTCTAACTTTGTGACAGTGAGGAATAGACTACAGATCCTTTGGAAGGAGTCTGGAATCTATCTGCTATATAAATACATGGTATAGATTTTGTTTTGTCAGCCCTTACACATTTCACAAAACACCTCTTCCGTGGCATTCAAAGATATGTAAGGAGAAGAACAGACCCTATTGACCTTCTATCTGGTCACCATGTTATGCAGAATCACACTTTCCAAATACACTTGAACTTTTTAGCAGATGGGACATTTCACAAATGTGACAATAGACATAAAAAATACTCAGTCTTTTTATGCTTAAAAATTATACTTTCTCATCAAATTCTCCCAGTATCCCAGCTACTTATTTTCTAAGCAATTCCAATTATCAAAAGATGTTTGGTAGGCCAACAAGATGGCTCAAGAGGTAAAGGTGATTGCTGCCAAGTCTGAGTTCAATAACTTGAACCCATATGGTGGAAAGAAAGAACCAGCTCCTCCAAATTGTCTTCTGACCTCCATACTTGCACTGTGGCATGAATGTCCACACACACACACACACACACACACACACAGAGAGAGAGAGAGAGAGAGAGAGAGAGAGAGAGAGAGAGAGAGAGAGAGAAATAAACATATACACTAAATGTAAAAAGCAACAAAAAGAAGAAAAGTCTTTTCACATTAATTAATTAGAACTTTCCTTTTGCAGCACCTAGCTGTGAGCCCTGTTATAACCACATGGATACCAGTAGAACAAGCTAATTCCTACTTTAGTATCTCTTATTTGAAGACATTATTATGTTAAATTTCTCCATCCATTCTTCTTTCTATTCAGCTAGTTAACTGAACTATTCTTCTGTTTACTTTGTTGTCTGTCCATTACCTGAGTTGCTAGTCAAAATTTCTGAGAATCTAGTTATTTCTCTTTTTGCCTCAATTCCTAATTTATTTTGATCAAAATATAATCGCATCACTCCCCCCTTTGCTCTTTGCTCTAACTTTTCTACATCCTCTTCCTCCAATACCTCACACATACCCTCACTCCCTCTCAAACTGTATCTGCTCTTTCTTTGATTATGTAAACATACAAATATAACCTGCTGAATTTGTTTTATATTGATTTCGTGTTCATGATTTCAGGGCTGACAGCTCTGTAGTAGATATCCATTTAAGGGTTATCCAATAAGAACCATTTCTTGGAAAATAATAGTTCTCCCTTTCTGTGCCTCTTCACAGTCATTATTTGTCCATAGTTTGTTTGCTTGTTTATTTGTTTGTTTGTCTAAGGATGAAATCCCACAATTCTTCTTTTTGCACTGCATTAGCATGTTTACTAGACTTGTTATTATTCTGGTCTTTTGTAGATAGTCATATTGTTGAGGTACAGCTTTTCTATTATTCCTAAAGGACACAGTCTCACAATAGACATCCTGGCCCTCTGCTTCTAATAATCCTGCTTCCTCTGCAATGTTTCCTGGACCTTAGGTGCAGAGGTGGTGTTGGAGTTATATCCATTGGGGTTTGGATAAGTTGTTCTCGGCATCATGATACATTGTGGTTTTCTGTAATGGTCTTGGTTTGCTACAAAGGAGCTTATTTGATGCAGTGTGAGAGCTCCGTTTACCCAAGAGTATAATGATACATTTTAAAATGCATTTGGGAATGTTGTTGTTCTAGTAAAGTGTTGGTAGTATGTCTTCCTCTGAGATCTATGGTCTCACTACAAGTATTGGTTTGATTTCCAGTACTCAGCTGCCATTGAGAGGAACTTAAGTTCATGCAGACAACTGTTGGTTATTACCAAAATACACATGTACTATTGCACTGTTGGGCATGCCCTGCTGTATGGTCATTATGGTTTATAAGTATCAAAATGGGGGATAAGGCTTTTCTTCTCTTCCTTAGTAGCTTTCACAGTTCTTTCTGATACTATGAAAACCAGCCCTCCCCAGGAAGGAGACTTTTAGGCTAAATCCATCTTGTATCTTCGAAGTCATACATCTAAAATATACAGTGTCTTCAGCAATATCTGGATTCTTCAACCTCCTAGACACAAAAATTGACTATATTGTTTGGATAGTCAGATTACCTTGACCTGCAACTCAAAGTTTCATAACTGGTACTAGGATTCGGCTAGATAGTCTCTGACTCCATTCTGAGCATAAGTGTCATATTTATTCTCTCTCTATCATATGTGTGTAATATAATTTAAAATATATAGTTATATATAATACATATATAAGATATATAAAAATATATAGTATATGTTTAAGATATATGATCATATATAATCTTTTAGGTAAATATAAGTTAACATGATCCCTTGAGGCTTTATTGGATGCATTTAGAATTACATGTCCCTAATTCCTTCCTCTAACTTTTGTGTTGACTTCCTTCCCTTCTCCGTCCCTAAAATTTGCTGTCATTTTCTTTAATCCTTGGCTCTGGAGACTGAGTAAAATAGTTTAGGGATCTGGCAAATGATCACATAGTGGTATTCTTATCTAAATCTGAATATTTTCTTTAGTGTTATGGAAGATTGAGAGCTCAGGCTTCAGAGCCTAAACACTACCCTTCAACAGTAGGTAGTTGAATTGACCAATTCATTCTACTTGACCACTTAAGCTTTGGTTGTCAGCACAGGATCATGCTGTTTGTGGAGCAGTTTTGTTGGGAGGATTGGTAGAGATATGGAGGTCATGCATGTGGTTCTGACTGTACAATAACACCCTCTGACTTGGTAAGAAGTATTCCATGCTGGTCATTTATATAGAAAGTTTTTTTTTTTCTCTAGACCCCTGATGATGTTTCTTCTTTGTTAGGTTTTATGTCTTCTCTCTGTCATCATTTAGATTAATGGTTCTTCAGTAGATTTAGATGTTAAAGTGACCTGGGTTAGTTTTAGAAAATTCAGAACTTTATGAGATGATCATTTTTATGGCTGGCATTACTTTTCATTGGCATTTGGCAGAACCTGAAAACTCTTCCCATAAAGCGAATGCTTTTAAAGGGAATGCCAACGCTATCTCATTCAGCATATTCTCTATCAGTCACATGTGAAGTTAGTGGGACTGAGCGTGGTCAGTGACCAAGCACTTCCTAGCATGCAAATGCATACCAAAGTTAGTGGCTACAGCAGCCAACCCACAAATTTCAACAGCTTCCCACAACTAAGTTCAACAGCACTTTACTTGATATCCAGGCCAAATCTGGTATGGTTATTCCTGGTTGGTAGGTGGGTTTTGAATACAAATTCTCTTTATTTTATGTTGCCGATTCTCTTATTTTTTCCTGCCCGAGCAATTATTTCAGTAGTCAGCATTTTCAGAGAACTAGAATAGTTCAGTCATCCTGAAGTGCACAAAGTGTGTGTGTATGTGTGTGTGTGTGTGTGTGTGTGTGTGTGTGTGTGTGTGTGTAGTGGGGGGGAAGACAGAGAGAGAAACTGAGGCAGAGACAGAGAGAAAGAGAGAGGGAGACAGAGAGATATTCTTGTGGCAAATGGAATGAAAACTTAGAGACCCAGAGGAAAGCTGATGGTATAGTTCAAATCCCAAGTTCCCATACTCCAGAATTTTTCCCATCTTTGAGAAAATGGGCTTTTATTCTATTGCATGCATCTGCCCACATTCCATAGACCTTTTTTGGTGGTAAATGCCAATCAAATCTAAAAATACTCCCAGGGAAACATCCTAGATGATGTTTGAGCTGGATGTGGAAATGTAGCCTGGCCAAGCTGCCACATGAAATTTACCACTAGTGCCATGAATTGGTAGTTCATTATGAGTACCTGGATGTGGCCTTTGTACCTCTGCTCATGTTCCCAGCAGATACCCCCTCTGCCCAGTAAGGGGACAGTTCCTGTAAACTATACTTAGGTATGGACCTGGGAGAAGAAACGGGCTGTGGATCATCTACCCAGGCCACACCACATATGTTTCAGGAACTCTTCCCAACCCATTCATTCCTTGGATTTTTTTTAATTCTCAGGGCTTCAAGGCCATTTTGGTCAATCAAGCAAGAACTGTCTCAAAATTAAACAAAAACCCAGCCGCCAGAAGCATCAGAGGTGTTGTTCAGTACTTGAATATTTGTCTGGCATGGCTAGGACCCTGTTCTCTTCTTAGTGCCACAAGATACAAGTTAAAAATATAGGCTTTGAGACTTTAGGCAGTTGCATCTTCAAAAAAGAAACACTTAAAAATGTACTATAGAAGTAAAACCTGGTAGAGGCTTCTAATTATTGAGTAGTAGAGACAGGATGTATGCATGCATGTGCTGGCTGACATACACATGCACATGTAAACCAGAAGGCATAGATGCCTCCCTCTATTGCCTGTCAGATTACTTCTTTGAGAGAGGGTCTCTCACTGGAGCTGAAGTTTGCAATATCCTGTCCTCACCATCAAGATTGGCAGCCAGCAAGTTCCAGTGATCCTCCTGCTCCCACAGCTCCCATTTAGGTTATGGGGCCACGCTTGCCTGTCAGTGTGGGTGCTCGAAATTCTAACTCATGTCTTTCGGCTTGTACAGCAAAGAAGAGGAAAGAATACTTACCTAGGGAGCCATCTCTCCAACCCACCTCTCATTTTATTATACTGTAGCTTGAGCTTAATTTTTTTCATTATTGAAATGGAACCTCAGCCCTGAATGTGCTCAGAAAAGATACTGGCAGGGTTAATAATATTAAAGACTCTACTGCCATGTGGTGAAGATCCTCCCATCTCTAGGATAGAGATATGCTGTGATTAGAAAGTGTACCCAATACAGCATCATGTACAGCATCAGAGCTTAGTGTTTCCAGGGAAGGCGTGGGAAGAAGAAAAGCACTACTTTCTCTATGAGACAGACCTGCCCTCCCCATGGATGAGCATTAGAGACTCTCAGGGAGGGATGAGGGTACTGCCCAGTGGTAAAGTTCTTGCCATATTCTTGTAGGAAAAAAAATGAAAGAAAGAAAAGAAAGAAAGGAAGGAAGGAAGGAAGGAAGGAAGACAGACAGACAGACAAACAGAATGAAAGGAAGGAAGAAAGAAAGAAAGAAAGGAAGGAAAATAGAAGGAAAAAAGAAAGAAAGAAATAAGGAAGGAGGAAGAAAGACAGACAGAAAGAATGAAAGAAAGGAAGGAAGATAGAAAGGAAGGAAGGAAGGAAGGGAGAAAGAAAGAACAGAAGAAAGAAAAGAGGAAAAAAGAGAAAGAAAAGGATTTTTTGGAAAACCTCATAGACATTCTTTCCCTGGACATGCCCTACACTCATTGTTATTTGTTTGGTCTCTAGTGCATTTTTAGTTGTTAGTTTTCTTTTTACTGTGATGGGGAAAAAGATTGTCAGGCAAATGTAGCCAGTGGTAAGTTCCCTGCCTCTAATACCCTAAGGAGATTGTACCAGGTTAGAGTTGCTTCTTTTGGGTGAGAGTTGCTTCCTTTTAAAACACTTATTCACAGAATTAAATTCTGGAGTTGTGAATTTGTTTGGAAATGTATTTAAATATCACCTGGTCTTTAGAAGAGCAGGAGAGCAGCGCGAAGCTGGCTAGCCAGCAGTTAGGTGATAAGACACAGATGACTGCCTGCCTGAACCTGCTTCTTATTTGCAGTGGAGTTGGAGATTAACCAGTATTCTGGGAGTTGAATGTAAAGACTTCCTGTGCTATCTCCCATATCAGATAAAGGGGATATGATCTGTCATATAAACAGCAATTTCATGTCTACATGATTTTTATGATGAGGCCTAAAGCAAGTGTCCTTTGAACTTCTTTGGAATCATGCCTCAAATTGGTAGTTTTGAGATTTGACTGAATTAAGAATAAAATACAAAGCATTTCCCCTCACAATTCCTTTTGTTATAGTCACTAAGCTTTTAAAGTAGAGGCATATGGTGGATCAAGGTGTATAATGAAGGTAGTATAGTAGGTAAATGCCTGCCAAAAGAATGGTTTCCTTTCTATTTGAAACATTTGGACCTCACTCATCCCCCTGCCTCTGCTGTTGTACAAACAAGTACCTATGGTGGAAGTCATGGAGTCATACCATGCTGTTGGTATCTGATTGTTACTGATGGGTACTGATCCTGAACCAGAGGGTTCTGAGAACACTTGGTAGGGAGCTGCCACTTGACCTTCCCAGACTGTCACTCAAATAGATTACCTCTAGAAGGCTACACTTGTAGAATTATCAGAAAACATGGGAGGCTTATGGAACCTAAGTCAGACTGTCCTCACATCTGCTGGCTGTGGGTTGTAGCTAGAGAAACATGGATAAAACATGGCAAAGAGCCCTCTCACCGGAAGAGACCTGGGGGATGTCCTCATGGGGCAAGTTATATCCCTGAGTTTCTTAATCAGAGATCTCAGGAATGGTTTGCTAGTCCAGTGGCAACATTAACCTCAGACACTTTAGACCTTAATCCGGTGGTTCTCAACCTTCCTAATGCTGTGACTCTTTAATACAATTCTTCATATCCTGGTGACCACAAGCAAAAAATTATTTCATTGATCCCTCATAACTGTAATTTTGCTACTATTATGAATTGTAATAGAAATATCCTATATTCAGGATGTCTAATATGTGACCTTTGAAGGTTGAGAACTAGTGTCTCCTTAGTCTCTCCAGGTGATCCCGAATCAGATTCAATTTACAGCCATTGCTTCAAGAAAGGTAGCTGTACCTATGTTACAAGCTTAGCTTCCCCAACCCGTGGTACTATTGGGAAGTGATGTTGGGCCAAGTGGAAAGGGGTTAGGTCGTTGGAATGTACAATCCTGACCCTTTCCTGTCACTTCCCTTTCTGCCTACAACATAAACACATACCTTCTTTTCTGTGATCCCACTGTGATATATGATGTAACCAGAGATGCATGAAACAAGGATACACCATTCTGGTCCAAACTCTTTTCTTTCTCTGAAGGTGGGCCTTTTCAGAGCAACAGAAATCTGGTCAACATAAATAACTATTCTGGTAGTTTGGGTTCCGGGCAACTGAAAATTGCCTAAGTATATCCCGTTGTGGAGAGCTAGCTGGTCATTGCCCTTTTGACTGTTAGCTTCTTTTGCCAAGTTTAAAATGGTTTCCATTGGCCTGGTCAGCTATGGGTCTGAGTTGAGCAAAAGTTGGCTATTTTAGGCTTAAGGCATGCATAGTAAAATCAATAACTGGTGCCATCATGTGTCTGCTCAGCTCTTTAGGCTGAATTAAAACCTTTGTTTTTGTAGCAAGACATCTGCAAAGGTAGAAATGAAGGTTTAGAGAGCCTGTGAGTGGCTTTTTTTTTTTTTTTTTTTTTTTTTGGATGCTGTGCATTTTCCATTTCTGTGGAGTCTCTTGTTGCGCCTGTTCCAGACCCTTTGGAATCATTTGGGATTTAATTGAAGGGAAGGGTGCTGGCAGAGGAAACTGGCGTGACAAGGTCACCATGGCAGTCTCTCTTTGAGCCCTGTATCCTGGATTTTTCAGCGCTCACACTTTTTAAGTGACCTGAACTCTACTTGGCTGCTAGGGCTACTGCAAAGAAAATCCCAGCACTTAACAGCAGGCGTTTATTTTCACACCATGTCAGAGGCAGGAAGCCCATAGTCAACAAGCTGGGATGTGCATTTTTTTCTGGTGAAGGCTGCCTGCTTGCTGGATCCCTGTCCTCACATGGCCTCTCCTTCTGCCCAAGCTCAAGCTCTCTGGAGTGTCTCCTTATTAGGCCACCAGTCTTGTGGGACCAGGGCTCTTGCCCTCTGACTTCCTTTATCCTTAATTACTCCCTTAGAGCCTTTCCTGCAACTGGAAGCACCCTGGGAGTGAAAATTGCAGGTAGGGATTCTTGGGTCACAAATACTCATTCTGTAATTCTTCCTCATTGAAATGTCTCATGGGCTATTGAGAGTAATTACACTGTCAAATAGAAACTGAAGGCTGGGAAGTAGCCATCAGGATGGCTGAATTCAGGTTGAAATAGAGTCATCAGGACTCTGCCATCAAGATTCACTCTTTCTTCAAAGATGAGCTCAGGGGTCTTTGGGGACAAAAAGCATTGGTTCCCTGGAGCCAGAATTCCAAGTCACTATGAACCCCCTACATGGGTACTGGGAACCAAAGTTAGGTCATCTGGAAGAGCAGTGTGTTCTCTTAATCACTAAGAATCTCTTTAGCCCTCCACCCCTGTTATCATTTTAAGGGTTGACCAGATGGCCACATCAGTTTTAAGCACCTATTCTTCCATTTGCTTCTGTGCAAATTTTACCTTTGAAATAATTTAATCTGAATTCCCAGGAACTTTCTTATCTCTTAATGTTTGGGACACATGTTCTTTCGAGAATCAGTTTCCTTGATAAGAAGCCAGAATTGTAGATTTGGACTTTGTGGCTACCCAGTAAGGCTTGTACTTACCAGACAGGATGAGTAGAGAATCAACCTAGGCCAAGGACATGATACATACTGTGTGTCCTTCACTGGGAGGATTATTCTCAGAAAATGACATCCTTCATCCTCCAAATATGAATGCTAGTGAGAGTATGCGTTCTAGTAGATGAGGACATGTTTGTAAGACCCAATTGGACAAAAAGTGATGTGTGTACCATATAAAGACTTGGTCACTGAAATTTATTAAACTTCAGTTGAAAAAAATGAACATGATAATGCATTATCAAATCATATATCTCTTTTTTAGTATACAAATACATTTTTAAGGTTGTAATTAAGTATTTGTGGGTACATATACATACACATATGTATATATGTAACAATAATATAGGAAAAGAGGGTATTAATTTGAGGGTATAGGAGAGAAACTGGGAGGGGCTGTAGGAAGGAAAGGGGGATGTGATACAGTTCTATTTTAATTAAAATATATTCTTTTTTCGTGAACTTCACATAGTCTGTGAGTTGTTTCTGGGGTGTTCAGAGCTTTCTGGGGTTAGTATCCCATTATCAGTGACTGCATATTATGTCTGTTCTTTTGTGACTGGGTTATCTCACTCAGGATAATATTCTCTAGATGCATCCATTTTCTTAAGAATTTCCTTAAGCCATTGTTTCTGGTAGCTGAATAGTACTCCATTGTGTAAATGTACCACAAATTTTGTATCCATTCATCTACTGAAGGACATCTGGGTTTTTTCCAGCTTCTGGCTATTATAAATAAAGCTGCAATGAACATTGTGGTGCATGTATCTTTACTGTATGTTGGAGCATCTCTGGGGTAAATGCCCAGAAGTGGAATAAGTGGGTCTTCAGGTAGTACAATGTCCAATTTTCTGAGGAACTGCCAGACTGATTTCCAGAGTGGTTGTATCAGTTTACAACCCCACCAGCAGTGGAGAAGTGTTCCTCTTTCTCCACATCCTTGCCAGCATCTGTTGTCATCTGAGTTTTGGATCTTGGCCAATCTGACTGGTGTGAGGTGGAATCTCAGGGTTGTTTTGATTTGCATTTCCCTGATGGCTAAAGATGTTGAGCACTTCCTTAGATATTTCCCAGCCATCCAATATTCCTGGACTGAGAACTTTTTTTTTAAGTCTGTACCCCATTTTTAATAGGGTTTTTTGATTCTCTGGTGTCTAGCTTTTTGAGTTCTTTGTATACCTTGGATATTAGGCCTCTATCTGATATGGAGTTGGTGAAGATCTTTTCCCATTCTGTTGGCTGCCATTTTGTTTTCTTGACAATGTCCTTAGCCTTACAGAAACTTTGCAATCTCATTAAGTCCCATTTGTCAATCTTTGACCTTAGAGCTTGAGCCATTGGTGTTCTGTTCAGGAAATTTTCTCCTGTGCCTATGTGTTCTAAGGTTTTCCCTACTTTCTCATCTAATAGTTTCAGTGTATCTGGTTTAATGTGGAGATCTTTGATCCACTTACACTTGAGCTTTTTACAAGGAGATAAGAACGGGTCTATTTTCATTCTTCTGCATGCTGAGTGCCAGTTGGACCAACACCATTTGTTGAATAGGCTGTTCTTTTTCCATTGAATGCTTACAGTTCCTTTGTCAAAAATCAGGTGTCCAAATACGTGAGGGCTCATTTCTGGATCTTCTATTCTATTCCATTGATCCACTTGCCTATTTCTATACCAGTACCATGCAGTTTTCAGCACAGTTGCCTTGTAATATAGCTTGAGGTCAGGGATAGTGATTCCTGGAGATGTTTTCTTGTTGTTGAGGATGGATTTCGCTATTCTAGGTGTTTTGTTATTCCAGATGAAATTGCACATTGATCTTTCCAACTCTATGAAGAAATGCGTTGGAATTTTGATGGGGATTGCATTGAATCTGTAGATTGGTTTTGGTAAGATGGTCATTTTTAAAATGTTGATCCTTCCAATCCATGAGCATAAGACATCTTTCCATTTTCTGAGATCTTCCTCAATTTTTTTCTTTAGAGGTTTGAAGTTCTTGTCATAGAGGTCCTTCACTTGCTTAGTTAGAGTCACACCAAGGTATTTCATAGTTTTTGTGACTATTGTGAAGGGTATCTTTTCCCTAATTTCTTTCTCCATATGTTTGTCCTTTGAATATAGAAAGGCTAAACATCACATATCTTTTGAATTTATAAGATTAAGCTAGAGTTTACTTTCTCCTTCACCTTCTTTTGCTATTTGCTAAAGTTCTTACTCTTCACATGCGGTGTACCATACCATTACTGGTTTAATTATTATAGTTCTTTAATATTCTATTATTTCTAGACATTGACTTTTCCTTCCCCAGCAAACTTATATAGAGAAGGTCAGACTTCCTCTGAGTTTTCTTCCTCTTACATTGGCTTTCCTGAGTTTAGCTTCATAAATCACATGGCAATTTATCCTTGAAAATAATTGAGCATCAACTGGAGGTGTTTTAAGAGTCTTGTATTGGGGGTGGTCTACTTTTTCCAGAAGAGATCTAAAATTTCTCTATTAGGTGAGATGTAAGAGGTTTGAGCATTGTATGATTAATATCTAAGAAAGATGTGACATACAATACAGCTGATCAATTTGCCCTAATCTTAGGAGGGGTTAGCAAGATATACATATTGTTATAAAACGTACTGTGAAAGATGAATATGCTGAGCATTGCTTGTAAATAATTTAGCTCTCTGCTGACCCCAAAATCAGTAACCTTCAAAAGAAGTTAAAAGATTCTAAAAATTTACAATTAATAACCCAATTGTATGGCCATATAATATGCAGTTATTTTGATCAAAGCAGATTAGAATTACTGGTCAGAAACAACAAAAGGTAAAGTAAAGTGAATTAGAGGCTATTAAATATTTCTGTTGAAACTGACAAGAAGTTTAAATTGGCTAGAAAACATGCATACAGAGTCCTCAAGAAAATACAAATAAAAGGGTATAGGAATTGGAAATTTCAAGACAGTAAGAATAAAGGTTTTATTTTTTTAAAAAAATAAATGGAGATAAAAGAAAGAAAAATATAATTGATAGAATTTTTGAAATTTTACTTTATGAAAGATTTTTGGCGAAAAGTTCTACAGAAGCAAGTCACATAGAAAACAATTGAAAAGTAAAGAATTCCCTAATATTTTCAGGGTCATATGACCTGACACACTATTAATGTAATTCCTGACATGAAGATAAGGAGTGTTAAAAAAATAGTTGAAGAATCTTAGAACTTTTCAAAAATCAGTCTCAAAGAGGAATGTGCAAATTAAAGGTTATAGTCAATGAGTAATTTTTTTTTGTTTTGTGTTGTGTTGTTTACATGGAAAATTCCTGGGTATATTTGCTGAAGTCCAAAAGCTAGAAGGAAATCTCATTGTCAGTAGTCAGAAGGGAAGAAACATCTGTTGGATCAGAATGTGCAAGAAGCTGGCACTGGATTGGTAGTGAAAACACACTGTCAATCTCAAATTCCACATTACAAAAATGGTGACATTGCTTTTAAAAAGTGAAGGCTAACAAGGAACGCTTATAGAGGGCTAAAAACAGAGAATTTAGCTTTGTAGTAGTAGAAATGCTCAAATAGAGTTCTGCCTAAAGGGAAATTCTACAAGATGAAAATGATCTACTGAGGATAAAAGACAAATAAAGATCACTCTTTGTATGTAGTTTAATTTTTTTTTGATTTATCAAACATATTTTTAATGCCAAATATTAATTGTTTAAAATGCCAAATATTAATTGTTGAAAAAAACAAACATTGTGGCATACCGCAGTACAATAACTGGATCATGTTTTACCCCCTGTCTTTTTGTTACTTTTTCCTGGACCCTTTACTTAATGACTTTTTCTTTATTTTTTAATTATTTAAAATCAAAGGACTATTCGCACCTAAGTTAATGAAAATGTATTGTAATTTATAACCCAGATAAAAAGACCATAGCAACAGGGTTGAGTAATCTATAAATGGAATATAGTAATTAGACCTTATATCAAATGATTGTGATACTATATAATAGTTGTAAAAATGTGTGTGTGTGTGTGTGTATGTGTGTGTGTGTGTATGTGTGTGTGTGTGACTGGTTTTGCCATGTGGAAAAAAATATGAAATTCTCTTGAAAAATTAAAAATATATAACAATTGTACTCCCAAATATATGAGAGGTAAACAAAGTCAGTATGCTGAAGTTTGCATCCATTGCCATTACAGCTCTGTTCACTACAGTTAAAAAACGGGGCTAAGTGGAGTGATTGATAAAGAAAATGTAGTTCATATACATAATGGAATACTTTTCAGCTCTAAATCATCCTGTCAGTCATGGCAACCTGGATGGGGCTGGCAGCCCTTACAGAAATAAGCCAGGCACACAGGGGTACCTTGTGATTTTTACTCACACCTGGGATACCCAGAGTCTAGCTGATCTTTTTAAAGTTTAAAGGTGGTGATGGGGAGATGCTGACCTAGGAATTATAGTTATGGTTAGATCGGTGCAAGAAGTTCTGTTGTGTCCAGTGGGATGACTACAGGTAACAGTGATTTATTTCTATTGTAGATTCAGAAGGATGAGCCTTTTGAGTTTCCACCATATCAAAGTGACAAATAGATGAGATATAATTTGATTTGAGCATTATGTCATACATATTTCAAAATAGTACATGGTACCTTGCTAATAAGTGCAAGTTTTTTATTTTTCTGTATGAGTTAAAGACATTTTAACAGGAATACATATTGCAATTGTTACTGCAACAGTTAAAAGTCTAGCACAAAAAAAAAAACCTAGGGACTAGGAATGCAGTTCAGACACTACAGTGTTGGCTAAAATGTATCAAACCCTGAAACTGACCCACAGACAAGTGTGATGGTATACATCTGCAGTCACAGTGCTGTGCAGATGGGGAGAGGATCACAAGTTCAAGGTCATCCTCAGCTACAATAGCAAGTGTGAGGCTAGCCTTGGGTATCTGAGACCCTGTCTCAATAATAACAACAAAAATAAAGCAGACAGATGCAAAGGATACCTGAAGATGAAAACATGATGCTGACTGATGCTGACCACGGAGGTGGGATGCTAAATGGTTCTGACAAGCCTTTGTGTTTATGGCCAATGTCCTTGTTCTCTCTGCTTCCTGTTCCTGTGAGTTCTGTCAGCCTGATTCAGCCAAGATTAAAAATGATTTGCATTCAGAATTTGCTCTGATTTGTATGCAATAAGCATCAAGCAACAATTGGAGCAGCAGGAATTTCAGATGCTTCGCCACTGCTGAGTCTCATACCAAGGATGAGCTAGTAAACAAGACATTATCTGTCAAGGGGTCCTCAGCCTTTGGAAACATTTTAATAGATAAATGATACAATGCTCCACATATGTTCTGAATCAGCACCATATCCGCATAGCTCAAAGCATTTGTTTGAAAGTTATGCTCAGGTGCATCTCACCAGCAGGGTAGTGACAATTAAGGATACTTTTCAAGTCAAAGAGCAGCAGTAGCCACCGTGCAAGAGCCACCAGCTCTAAGATGATCCCATTCTTGTGGTCACCAATTTTCACGGGCTTCAGAAAAACAGTGAGAAGGTCTTCCCAGAGCAGCAGACAACAGTGTGCATGATGCAGCAATGCCTGGGTTGTGGTAGCTTTCAGGGTGGGTCATTTATCAAGACAAGATGTAGCCAGGACAGCACTGGTGAGCAAGAAACTGTGAACAAACTGGAGATTCTTGTAGAGTCTTGGAAACAAGGCGTGAGCTGTAAATTTCTGCTTCAGCCATCTCCCTGAGAACCAGGAGTGTGCTTTTGGGGGTCTTGCTTTTCTTTTCTGTTCTCATCTATAAGATTCAGCCTTACTCGGCACTGCAGTAGTGTGCTCTGTGTGCTCTGTATGCATGCATGTGTGTATGGTGTATGCATATATGTATGTATGCTGTGTACTTTATGCATGCTATATCTACACATGTCTGCATGTATGTATGCATGTATGTATGCTATGTACTTTATACATGCTATATATGCACATGTGTGTATGGGTGTATGCATATATGTATGTATGCTATGTACTTTATGCATGTTACATATGCACATGTGTGTATGTATGCTATGTACTTTATGCATGTTACATATGCACATGCGTGTATGTATGCTATGTACTTTATGCATGCTATATCTGCACATGTATGTATGTATATATGTATGCTATGTACTTTATACATGCTATATATGCACATGTGTGTATGTATGAATTATTATGTATGTTATATGCTCCATGCAGGTCAGCACAAACTGAGGGCACAGTATGTTATATTCTGATACCTCTGAAGCTTTGAACTCTTTTCCTATTGGCACATACTGTCTGCGCTGCCTGTTTTTCTTCTGGAGGCCTGAGCCCACCATCTTTCTCACTTCCCACTTCTCTAACAAGGCATCCAGGCTGCTTCCCTCAGGCTTTCTTTTGCCCACATGAGAGAACACAAAAACTGCAGTTCCATCTGATATGAACCAGTGAGGGATGGCTTACTCCATTTTGTCTTTTATTGCTGTCCTGTTCACTGTTCTCCAGCAGTAGTTAAGGCCATATCAATATGCTAGACAATCATTTCATGTACGTCCAGTTTTTTTACATCCATGTACCCTCATTCCTTCACCCGCTGAATGTGGCTGCCAGCAATGTGCTTCAAGATCCTTTGAAGACTCTTTGAGTTATTAATGCATTTACATGAACGGTACATATCTGTAATCTCAACACCCAGGAGGTGGAGGCTGGAGAATCATGACCTTGGGAAAAGCCTAAGTTACATGGCAAGACCCCGTGTCAAACAAAATAAACTGAAACAACACAAAGCCAAACAAGCAACACGTTTATTTATTTATTTACTTAGTTAGTTATTTATTCCATTTATATCCCAGACAACCTCCCTCTCCCCATAGTCCTTCCCTCCATCCACTCCTCCCTTCTCCTCTGAGCAGGTAGGAGCTACCCTCATATCTCTGCAAGGTTAGGTGCATCCACTCCTACTGAAGCCAGACAAGCCAACCCTGCTAGAAGATCACATGCGGTGAACAGGCAACAGAATTTGGGATAGAACCCGTTCCCATTATTCAGGACCCACACGAAGAATAAGCTGCACATCTGCTACATAAATGTGGGGAGGGCCAGGTCCAGTCCGGCAACATGTATTTTAAATGATCAGAATGAGACCCAGGACAGTGTAAATGCTCAACCAATGTTTGCTGTTGTAGCCACCAAAATCATGACTACTAGGTATACAGGGGTTACCGTTGGTGAGGGAGGATCCCAAACCTTACTTGTCATAATGGCAGATCGAAACTCCCTGTGCATGTCCCTTGATCCTCTAGAGGTTGTATTACTGCTCCCATGAAAGCATATCATGTGTGGTCCAGCCTGTCGTGTCAGGGTAGGCAGTTCCTTGAATACGCCCCAGTAGGCAATTTAACATTTAGGTTGGCACTGCCTGAATAATTTATTCTGGAGAAAGGTAGAGACTCACTACCAAGAAGTTCCTTAGAATTCACCACCAACCAACCTTGCCTATCCTAATCCCCAGAGAAGAGAGATTCTGTGCATGGGGATACCCTTGGCAAGGTTTTTGCCTTAGAATTTGGTTTCTCCTGGCTCACAGTGACCTCTGTTTATCTTCTCAACATCTGATGAGAGCTGAAAACAAGCAGGGACTCTCATGACCCAAACCACTGATAGTTTCAGAATTTAATCTCTCGAGGTTTCTAACTGTCCTTTGCCAGTCCACACAGGCAGATTCAAAAGAACATGAAGTTACTCTTTCTCAGAAGTCTCAGGCAGAAGTATCCCAAGTTCAAGGTCGGCTTGGGAAGGCAGCTGAGACAGCGACCCAGATGTAAAAGGTAACAATGGGGCTGAATGCTTATTAGAAGGTAGGCTCTAGAACAGTTTTGCTAAGGTTAGAAACTTTGTTTCTGATTTTGTAGCACTTCCCTCTTTTGTCCTGGTGGAGGTAACTGCAGACCAGAGCTGATTAGAAAGGCTGAGAAGCTAAATTAGACAAACGCAGTGGGGGGGGGGGGGGCACAGGACGGGACGGACGACACTTGTCAATGGACTGACTATTCTGAGACTGAGCTAGGAGGTAGGCTTCTCTTCTCTGGTGTGTGGAACACACACCACATGACTGCATGGCAGGGTGAGATGGGCCCGTTTTTCTGTTTTCTCTTCCAGTGAGAATCCTAGTTGAATTTCACAAGGCCTCCTGAGCCATGGGTATCACAAGTCCCTAGTGGTTCTTGCACCCCTAGGGCTCAGCCAGACTTGAACATGGAAATGAGGTGCAAGGCCTTTAAAGGACTGAAGCCAAACCAGAAGGATTGCATCATCTGTCCAGTGGAAAAAATCCCTTCAATTTTTTTAAATGAAAAAAAAAAAAAAGAACAACAATAGAGTTTTGATTCTCTTCAAAACAAGGAAATCAAAATGTATCCATATTCATTTTAATCTTGAACATTTGTTAAGCCAGTGTCCCTTACCCCACCTCCAGTGGCAGGAGCTCAGTGAACTTCGTATTCGGATGTTGTCTATGGCTGCTTTGGAATGCATCTGAGGTCTTCAGGAAAAAAAAATTCTTAAAACAAAAAAACTGTAACATATTCAAGTAGAAATACGGATTTCTCCTTTGGTACTTTGGTTAATGAACCATCTTAAGCAAGCCATCCTAAATCTCTTGATATTACCTTTTTAATTTCATTCCCAGCAGTTGCCACAGCCTGTGTGGGTCTTATCTGTTCATGCACTGGTTTGTTCTGCATTGCCCTCAGCTGTTGACAGGCAGCTCAAAGACAGGAAGTAACCTTGTCTGTCTCATACTTCAGTGCTTTGAAAATGTCGGTGCTTAGTAAATATTCACTGACTGAATAATCAGACTCGGTAGCTGTTGCAAGGACATCTGTGTATAAGGTACATGTTTTAAAAAGCATATATTTATATCTTTATATTTATTTGAATGTGTGTGTTTATGTCTATGTGTGGGTATGCATCTGTGTGAATAAAGGTAGCAATAGATTCCAGAAGCAGACATTAGATCCCCTGGATGTAGAGTTCCAGGAAGTTATGACCTGCTCAACATAGGTTCCAGAAACTGAACTCTGGTCCTCTGATCTTAACTGTTGACCATTATCTGAAAGGAGGGGACCTTAATTGAGAAAGTGCCCCCATAAGATTTGGACTTAAGGCATTTTCTTAATTAGTTATTGACAGAGGGCCCAACCCATTGTAGTGGTTTCATCCCTGGGCTGATGGCACTGGGTTCTATAAAAAAAAAAAAAAAAAAACAGAACAAAACAAAACAAAAAAAAAAAAAAAACCCAACAAAACAAAACAAAGCTGAAGCTGAACCATGGAATCAAGCCAGTAAGCAGCACTTCTTTGTGGGTTTTGCATCAGCTTCTGCCACCAGGTTCCTGTCCTGTTTGAGTTCCTGCCCTCACTTCTTTCAGTGTGAGCCAATCAGACCCTTCTCTCCCCAACTTGGTTTTTGGTCATGGTGTTTCACTTCAGTGGTAGAAACCCTAAGAGAGTAGGTGCAAAAGAGAGTGGGAAGGAATGAGGTAGAACATACGGATGGGAGTTCCATGAAGCATGTCTTTGGAAAGCAGGGTAGGAAGTTTCTCATAGCTGACAGCAATGGCAAGCCAGCAAGCACCCACTGAGAAAAAAATGATGCCATCTTGATTTGGATTAGTCAGGTTTTATATATCCAGGCTAGTGGTTTTCAATTTCCCTCCTCTCAGAGTGGGAGTTCTTGGCCCTTTACTCTCTCATTGCTTTCATCTCTATGAAAGAGCTTTTTCAGACTGAGAAATAACAGCTTTCAGGACACTACCAAGACTGATTGGTTTTCTCTATTAGCTACTCACTGAAGAACCCAAAAATAACTTGTAAGCAATGGCTGAAATGACATTGGGATCCTACTACCAACTCATACATCTCACTATAAATCCTAGATCTAAACGACTCCACTGACTCTACATATGACCAAGGATCACCCTGTGTACTGCTGTGTGTATATAACAAAGTTTATGTGATGTATGTTATGCTTATCTTCATGTACAATATTTTAAACTCAGTGGTTATGATAAGCTAGTGCATGTGCTGGTTCTCTTATAGCTGAGATGAACACATGAGAAAGGACCTGATGCCTTTCAGCTTACAGTTGGAGAGGTTTAGTCGTGACTACTCAGCTCTGTTGTTTTAGGACATTGTAAGGAATTACGTGAAGGGAAAGGACCAGAGAGGCAAAGCCCTTCATCTTATGGTGGCCTGAATGCCTTTGGAAGATAGGGAAGGAACTTACTCAGAACTGACAGCAACAGGAAGCCAGCAAGCATCCACTGAGAAAGGGGGAGACTCTCGCATACAAAGCAAGAGCATACCCACAATGTCCTACATATTCCCCCTAGGTCCCACTTCCTAGAGTTCTCACCACCATCTCTAATAATGCCTTCCTCTGGGAACCAAGCTTTCACTTAATGTAGTTTCCAGCACATCATAACAATATTCAAATGTGGATTTTTAACACAAGGTATTTAATGTCATCCAGTGGAGTATTTCATCTCCGATACTCTAATTATATCATCTTGCTCTCAGCTTTCTCTTTTTGCTACTCTACCAAAAAAAAAAAAAGCCCAAAGCTTTAGTGGGATCTCTGGTGTTTGGAATCATTACCATTGCTTTTAACTATTCATTCCATGTCTGCCTGGGAACAGGAAGGGAATAAACAAAGAGACAGTTGAGAAAATACTCTCTCCCCTTTCATTGATACATCTAGCTGATTTTTAAAGAGAGCACTCTACATTAGAGTCTTTTGTTTGCTAAATGTTTCTGTTCTAAATTGGCAGACATCACAGTTATTAACTTTATAGAGAGAAGGTAAAACACACTAGAGTTATTTGATTTGTTTCCCTGAAGTGACTCACTTTTTTATTCACTAAGAAGACTATACACTACTCACACAATGTTTGCGATAAATTCATTATAGGGTTTGAAAAATTGGAGCACCACACCCACTTATGTTCATCTCTGTGGCCAGCAAGATAAAACAATACTCACGTCTATGAGGAAGAAATATATCCTTTGGTCTCTTTTTTTCCAACTTCTGGAATTCTGTTTTATAGAATTGTTTAATCTCTTTTCGTGTGCATGTGTTTTAGCTCTGTTTTTTTATGCTGCTTCTAAAGCACATCTGTTTTCATCACCTCCTCCTATCCCACAATTGTCTGAGTATTTTATACCATCTTAGGCTATTTGGATAATTTTGTCTCCTTAGGAACTAGTAGAACAAAGGAGAAAACTCCCTGTATATTGACTTTAGATAATATTTATCATTGACTCTGTATTTAGTGTTGATGATTTGAAGGGCAGCAGAGCCTCCTCTTCAATTTGATAGCTTGGGACTGTTTCAGAAAGGTAGTTGTTGCCAGTTTCCAATGCCCTTCCTTATCTAGAGCACATGTATTGTGTCCTTTTGTTTCCTACAGCCAAACTTCAAACAATTATCAGTTACCTGAGGATTAAGATTATTTTTATTTTTGCCACCATTGTGTCTTTACTGCCTCTAAATATACCATCCAGGACTAAGTGGATAGGTAGAAATAAAAGGAATATATAAATGTGTACAGATAATAAATTCAGAATAAATAAAAATAAGTAAATAAATTTATTTATTCATTTGAAAATAAACAGAACTGTGAAGGGAAGGCCAAAAGAGAATATTGAAGGCAACTTCTTCAGCTGACAGAATCCAAGGGAGAAGAAAGTACCTGAACAATCTTGGAAACAGGAACTAAAGGGCTTCTTATAGCCAAGGAAGCCAGAAATGCTGGTGACCTCTTTTGGGAGAAAGGATGTTCAGGTTGGAAGGATGTTTTGATTTACTAGAGCAGTATCACCTGCCGAAAATAATCTTCTAGGCTGTAATCAACTGCCAAGTGGTTAGAGACAGCATTTGGGGATCGATCCTGTCTGAATTGGATTCCTCTTTGTTACTGTATGTTTGTCTTTTCCTCAGTGGTCAGCTTCTTTTAAACTGCTAAAATCTGCCACTGATATCATTTTGAAATTGTTTATGCTGGGAAGTTTCACAGGAGTAGCAACACAATTGTGCTTTATTTTTGTAATAATAATTATAATAAGGTCTGCAAGTACATTTTTTAATGAACCTTAGTATTCCTGTATATACTATCTACCTTCATTCACTGACAAATTGTTGTGCAAGTCACACAATTAGGTGCATTTGGGTGTGTACACACACATAGATGTGGGCACATAAGTGATGTAGGCAAGTGTGTGTTTGCAGGGTTAAGAATGTAGACTTATTTTCAGCTTCCTAAAAGTTTGCAGCATTCTGAGGAAGAAACATGTAAACAACTAACTCCATAAATTATTTAGCAAAACATTAAAAAGTTGACATTGTAATTGCAGGGTGCCGGATTGGTATCCTGGCCTTCATGGAGCGGTAAAGACCTGAGATGAATCACTTACTCAGAACTTGCCCATAAATCTCCAAAACACATTGCCATGGGGATTATATTAACAAGGATGGAATGAATCATGGTGTATATGCCTGTTAGAATGCTCAACACAAAGTGGCTTTAGTTTTTAAGTTCTTATTTGTGTATGTTTCTAGAGTTGTTTCCTCTGAAGTGAAGAAACAATTTATTCTGGTTGTGGGGATCAGAGAAGGAATTTAAACTTCCCTGTAGGATGCTGGCTGTTTTAGTGACTATAGGAGAAAGAGAGAGAGAGAGAGAGAGAGAGAGAGAGAGAGAGAGAGAGAGAGAGAGAGAGAGAGAGAGAAGGAGGGAGGGAGGGAGGGAGGGAGGGAGAGAGAGAGGGAGAGAGGAGTCTGGACTGATAGACTTGGAGATACAAAGAGCACTAATAAGGCAACGAAGTCATTTGTGTGCAGTTCGGATGCAGCGAACCTCTGGAAAGTAGTCCATTGTGCATGCCCATGAATTTCTCTCTCCTGCTGCAATGTAGGACCAGCAACATAGGGACAACCATCATCTAGTAAATTCGTGGTCGTGCAAGAATTGCTGAGCTCTGGCATTTATTCAAGGGACATCTGACCACCTCCAGATTTGCTACAAGGGTGACTGGGAGATGTAAGCAAAATAGGAAATACAGTGTTGGGAGAAGGCTTTGTCTGGGAAGATGAACTCCTCTTCTAATTGGTTGAATCATGCTGTTGGCATGATGTGTTGAAATTGAAGGTTGGGGTGGGGCACTGAATGAGAAAACATGAAGTGAGTAGAGCTGGCGTCCTGATGGGATATTAAGAAATGACTATGACATGATATTGGACGTGTATGTGTGTGTGTGTGTGTGTGTGTGTGTGTGTGTGTGTTTGTGTGTAATTCAGGGCATAGATAGTAGAGACTATCTTTGAAGAGGATATCCTTGAAGCAAGTTGGGGAGTGAAAGTACAGTAGTATTAAGGAGCTAATAGTTTTTGATTAAGAGACCATATCAATTTTCTGACGATCACCAGACTGATTTCCAGAGTGGTTGTACCAGCTTGCAATCCCACCAACAATGGAGGAGTGTTTCTCTTTCTACACATCCTTAGGAGCATCTGCTGTCACTCAAGTTTTTGATCTGAGCCATTCTGACTGATGTGAGGTAGAGTCTCAGGGTTGTTTTGATTTGCATTTCCTTAATGACTAAGGATGTTGAACTTTTTTAGGTTCTTTTCAGTCATTTGATATTCCTCAGTTGATAATTCTTTGTTTAGCTCTGTACCCCATTTTTAATAGGATTATTTGATTCATAGAAGTCTAACTTCTTGAGTTCTTTGTATATATTAGATATTAGCTCTGTATCAAAAGTAGGATTGGTAAAGATCTTTTCCCAATCTGTTGGTTGCCGTATTTTTCTATTGACAATGTCCTTTGCCTTGCAGAATCTTTGTAATTTCATGAGGTCCCATTTGCTAATTCTTGATCTTAGAGCATAAGCCATTGGTGTTCTGTTCAGGAATATTTCCTCTGTACCTATGTGTTCTAAGCTCTTCCCCACTTTCTGTTCTATTAATTTCATTGTACCTGGTTTTATGTCAATGTCTTTGATTCACTTGGACTTGAGCTTTGTACAAGGAGATAAGAAAGGATTGATTTGTATTCTTTTGCATGCTGACCGCCAGTTGAACCAGCACCTTTTTTTTTGAAGAGGCTGTCCTTTTTTTACTCAATGTTTTCAGCTCCTTTATCAATCAAGTGACCATAGGTGTGTGGGTTCATTTTCAGTCTTTGCTTCTATTTAATTGATTTGTCTGCCTGTCTCTGTACCAATACCATGCAGTTTTTAATACAATTGATCTGTAATACAGTTGAGGTCGGGGATAGTGATTGCCTCAGAAGTTATTTTATTGTTGAGGATAGTTTTTGCTATCCTGGATTTTCTGTTATTCTAAATATAGTTGCATATTGCTCCTTCTAACTCTGTTTGTCTACACTTTGAAATATGTTGGCATGCAGCTGCCAAAAATATTCTACTGTTACTATTTTAATGCCCATAGAATTTATAAAATATTTTCTTTGTAATTACTATTTTTGTTTTTCTCATGATGACTAATATCAAGCACTTATTAATTATATTAGCCTTTTCCTAAAACTATCATTTTATTTGCATGGTGGCTTCATTCATAAGAGTCTAAAATGGGATAAAATATTGAAGCATGGTATAGCCATATGACTGACCAAATGATATACACAACATTGTCAAGAGCTCTCCAGGGAGTTATACTGAGAGAAAATTCCCCAGTTCTCAGATTCCACATATTCCATGATTTCAGTCACAAAAATGTTCTTGAAATGATACTGTCATACTAATGTAGTTGTGATTTCCCAGAGTCAAAGAGAAGGCAGGGATGGAAAGACAGGTAAATGGGGCTGAGGCAGAACAGAAGGGATCACCATCTCATTGGCCACAGTCTGAGGCTTTTCTGTACCAATGTCAGTAGTCTGTTTATTAGATCATATTGTCATTTTGTAAGATGTTTCTGTTGAGAAAAACTTTAACATTAAAAACACTATAGGTCACTACATTCAAATCTGAATATGCTCCATCAATAATTTAAGAGATATACAGGGACATATTTAACTACTTTATTTTTTTCTGTACACATTTTCTGCAAAATACATCTCTATTCTATTTATATTCTGCTTAGCAATGTACATCCCAAAGGCTTCTGTCAACAGACTGTTTTGTTTATTTTTTAATTTGTTTTGTTTCATTTTCTGTAAGAGATAATTCCAATATCTTGTTTGTCATGGTAATTGAACTTCTGATATGTTTAACCTATGTTTGAGATTCCCTCAAATAACAATCATCCGGTGTTACTTTTTTGTAATAACAACCTTATAGGTGAGTTTTAAATAAATATGTGAACAAATGACTGTAATTTATCCACCATCTTCAATGGCATGGCTAGGCAATTGATGTTTCTCTTGACTGTTGATGTCACTGAACTTTACAGTCCAGATCCTTAGCAGAATACTTGGTTCCATGCATGCTTTTACTGACTGATTAATCTGATTACTTTCTATCTTCAAGTGAACAAATAATTCATTGATCTGCTAAGGTACAGCTATTACTTCCTGTGTTTCCCTCTTCCTTTGCATGGATGTACCTCACCTTTTCTTCTACAACTGGTGACTTCTCACAAACTTCTGTTTTCTCTGACTGTCCCTGTAAGGGACTACATTAATTCTGTGGCCACAGTAAACTATCAATGTCTGGTTTGTGTCAGAGTGCTTCATTCTGAAGATTGTGAAGAGATGACATGTCTCTTGTCCTTCAAACACCACTAAGGATATAAAAATGTCAGGAGGATGTTCCTTCTTCATGGGTCATGATATTTCTACATGTGTTCCAAGGGCTCCTCCAATGTTTGTGGTGGATTTGTTTTGGGTGGTGGTGATGGTGGTGGTGCTGTATGTGATAATGGTAGTGGTTTTTTGTTTTTTTGTTTTTAACTCACCATTCTTCCTGTCTGGAATTCTGATAAGAATGTAAGGGAGGACTGACTGAAGGGCAGATTTGAATTCATGGAATCAGTTTTATTCTCTGCAGCATAGTTTTGCATGTGGCCTTACTTAAGTCAGTCTTGACAGTGATCTTTTCCACCAGGTGACATTTGGATACCAAGTGTAGACCACTTCTTGTAAAACTTACCCATCTATCTTCCAGATATGTCTAGACTACTGAATTCCAAGGGTCACCAGAGTTAAGTTACTCCAGTGATTGGAAGCTGGGCACAAGTTTCCAGGACTTCCTTTGAGATGGTTCCTGTGTGGAGGTCTTTGTTGCTGTTGTTAAGTTGGCAAGCCATGGCCACTGACATTCAAATTGTTGCCTTTGTGGCTGCTGACACCACTACCCTCTGTTAGGCAAAGGACACTGCCAATAAGATAAAATAGCAGTTCACAAACTGGGAAATGATCTTTACCAAACCTACATCTGATAGGGAGCTAATATCCAAAATATACAAAGAACTCAAGAAGTTGGACTCTAGAGAATCAAATAATCCTATTAAAATTGGGGTACAAAGCTAAACAAAAATTATCAACTGAGGAATATCAAATGGCTGAAAAGCACCTAAAAAAGTTCAACATGTTACCAGCTTATCCAGTACTACTGAAGCGGGGCTTTAGTGGACCTAATGTTGTGACACTCAGGAAGGCAACACCGGAGAGCATCTCTTAGATAGCTTGCTAAATGATTATGGGTCATCCTGCTTAGATACCTAGAAAGGGATGTTAGAATAAACTACAATACCTAGAACAGTTGTAGTCATTTCTTTGGACCAATCTCAGTCATTTTTTGAATAAATTATAGCTATTTATTGGACCAGATATAGCTTTGTGTCTTGTAGAAGTTTATAGTTTCTTGACCAGGGCCAGTACTTCTCTACTGGCAAAAGCAGACATGATTACAGGAACATCTAGAGTTTATGGAACCTCATGGTATCAAAAAGGCTGGTACAAATAGTTTCAAACTGTCCTTGTGGAGGCTACTCTTACAAAGCTAGAGTTGTTGGCTGAAACCTCAATATATCCATGGAATGTTTTTGATGATTTTTGCTGCCATAAGGATAGTTTAGTTGGGTATTACAATGACCCTTTTAGGTCAACAAGGAAAAAGCCAAAGGCTGGTGATTAAGAAGTCGCATTGCCTACCCCAGTGTGTCTACTTTTTCACAGCAAAATGAACATCAGAAGGAAGGAAAGCTTATATTACAATCAAGAACTCATGGTTGACACCGAGTTGAACAGTGCTTTATACCTGCTTGCAGACAGTAGGTCCCCCTCCTCCGTCAGCTTGAGCTGTGTCCTTCAGAAAACATTCATATTCATCTAGCATTGCTGGGGTTGGAAACTGTGTGCTGAACACTTGTATGCATTACTTTATTCCTTTCTCTGGGCTACCTCCGAAGGTTCACCTTGTCTCCATGTGAAAAAAGTTGATCACTACAGCTGGGACAGATGGAGTATCATGTGTTGTCCTTTGGGTTTTGTTAGCAGCCACATACTTATAATAGGGTGGAACAGTCCAGAAATTCTCCAGTGTTCTGTTCTGTTGAGATGATATAGAGGGAACCAAGTCCATAGGCAGAAGCTCCTTATGCCAGGTTCCCTGAGATTTCAGGAAAGCAAGGTAACTTGGTTAAGGTCCTAAAGTAGGCTGAGTTCCAACCCAGTCTCTCTTGGGCCATTGGCTCTGCCTGCTGCTTGGCAATGTGATGGCCTCAGATGTTACTGTGATGTACTAAAACTTCCTGGTCTGTTAAAAATTGTAGAGAATGTGTTTCTCCTCCTCTCCAAAGTCACAGCGAAAATCATTGTCTGGATTGTAAAATTTCTTATTGCCATTTTTCTATATTCTCATGTTTCATTTGCCAGCATCAGCGAGACTTCTAGTAGCACTGACATTTCATCCTCAGCAACAGCTTTGGATCTGTTGCAGGCCAAGTCATAAACCACAGTGACAGTTGGCATTTAAAGAAAATCCATCTCTCTAGTAGGTTCTGGCCTAGGTCCCTTGAATATTTTTCTCTCCATTTGCTCTCGCCATTTTATGGTGGATGGGCTCAGTTGGTTGTTTATATTAACTAGACATGAGTAGAGCCAATTTAGGTTCCTTTGTCTTGAGAGAGTATCTGTTCCTTTATCTCATTTCTGAGAGGGAACTGGCACTTGGCCCAAGTAGTTTTCCTGGGATTTCACAGCACTGGTTCCCATCTGCCTTAGAGTTTCCATTACTGTGAATAGACACCATGACCACAGAAACTCTTATAAAAAAGATAATTTCATCGGGGCAGGTTTACAGTATCAGTGGTTTAGTCCATTATCATCATGATGGAAACTATGCAGGCAGCCATAGTGATAGAGGAGCTGGAGTTTTACATCTTGATCTGCAGAAGGAGACTGTATGCCACATTAGATATATCTTGAGCATATGAGATCTCAAAGCCTGCTTCCATAGTGATACATTTCCTCCAATGAGGCCATACCTCCTAATAGTACCCCTCCCTAGGAGGTTATGGGGGGAAGTTTATTCAAACTATCAGATCATCTTTCCCTTAAGTCAAAAGGATAGAAAGTAGAGTACACTTTCCTTATAGGTGGTCTTTTGGGTATGATTTCTAGGCCTACAATTCCTATATTGCAGAGGGTGCCAAAAATGGGATTAGGGATGTCCCAAAACACAGCTTTTTGATTTCTGTCTCTTGTGTTATTTGTGGATCCCTGATATACTCATAAACTTAAGATACTCAGCCTATCACTTAAGTTAGTCTAAGTCTCCTAGGTGACTAAAGCCAGACTGAAGCTAATGAGGACAAAATAAACACTAAAAACAGGATACAGAAACAATGAAATACTTTTTTCTCTGCCCTTGAGGTAAGTACATAAACCAAAAATAAGCAAGCAAGCAAGCAAGCAAACAAACGAACAATCCATGTTTTCAGTATGTACTATGCAGCTTGTCTTTCCAAATCTCATTGTGGATGGTATTTATCTTCTGCTGAGCCCATTCAAGCCTTTGTTACGTGTCTGTCTCATACTTGGATCATAGTCAAGGGCTTCTGATTTCAGCATAGTTTCTTTAAAAGAAGCCAGAATTTCAAAATGAGTTGGGACAATTGCCTAGTTCAACTCTGTCTTGTTTATATTCTTGTTGACCAGTAACTTCTGGAGATCCGGGGTCCTATCTACAAAGTGGCTGCAGTGATTGATGGCTTTAGAAAGAACACTTAGTAGTGAATGGGAAATACTTTGGGTTTTCCTGGTAAAAAGCCAGTACTCTTTTAATGTTGTTCTTCATTCACTGTTCCTTTTGCTAAATGAGTCTCTTATCTTGCTCCATATGACTCCATGTTCATGTGATGGATTAGGGCTATTGTTTCTCTTTCTCCAACAAGCACTGTGTGTATTCCATCACTAAATAAGGTTCTGTCTTCTTAGGCAGATCCCTTGGGTGGCCTTGTGAGTTTGACTCTTTTGCCAGCATAGCAATTTCCTCCCACACAGGACTGTATGTTTCTAACTTTAACATTCATCTGTCTTTCTGGCATTCTCTAGGTCGCCATCTTTACTGTGTTTAATGTTCAGGAACTGAAGCAGAGGCCTACGTTCTTTCTACTCTAAAGCTACCTAAAAATCTGTATTAACTCATATAAAAATTACTTGGCTTTCTATGGAGGGTTGGGCCTTTCTCTGGCTCATATCAGAGTGAGTGAGCATTGTTGCTGATGTCTAGAGAGCCAACAAAGCCCTACCTACCATTTCATAGTAAAGGACTTGGTGGTAGTTATGTGATTCCAGGATTTAATTTTAGTTACAATATCAAACTCCTAGAGACACTTAATGATGCTAACAGGTGCAAGGAGACAGGAATACTTTGTTTTCCCAACTATCTACTTTCTAATATATCCTGTGAATTGGACACTAAGAACATATGCAAAATGTTTTTCCCTTTACGTTCACCAAAATAAGTTTATACTTAGCTTGTAGGCATCCGTCACAGGACCCAAAAGCTACCTGTCACTGGGCTGTCTTTGCAAATAGAGGTGTAGGGAAAAAGAAAGAAAATGTGTGACATTATTTTATTTGTAGCTTTTTGAAAACATCTCAGTGCGGCAAGGCATTTCACCTTTGACTCCACTTACTGATTCCTTCTGTATAGTAGGTACAAAGAAGAGCTCAGCTTAACATAGTCTTCGGGATTAATTATAGTACTTTGTGGAAAACTCACATCTCAGTGCCTGATGAATGAGATGATTTGATTGAACCAACATCTTAAGAATGAACGTGTACCTTGGGTGAGTCACATGACATAGAGTTCTCATTAGTACTAATTACTCCTTCAAAGTCTGTGTGTCTGAAAAAAAATAATTTCTAACTTGATGTTATGAACAAAAGCATTTACCTCTGTAAAATTTAAATATATTTTGGGAATAAAATGAATAATTTTCTATTCTCAAATATTTTTGCTTTTATCATACATGGAAACTCTTCTTGCATAATTAAAATGGTATTATTTTTCTAAGTCTGGTTTGTAGTTTTCCTCACGCAGTCTTAAGTAGAAAGTTGAATTTTGTTTATTAAAAGTGTTGGGACCATCCTCAGACTATCTGTGAGTAAGAATTGTGTGCTCTTGACTTTCTTTGGTTTGTTTCCAGTAGAGTTCAAAAAGACAAGTTCTCTAACTGCTACTGACCATAATATATCAGTACACTGGAGAGAAATTTATAGTTTTTACTGATCAAACTTTGAATATTGTAAATAAAGTTTAGGTTAAAACTGACTCATTAACATCAATGCATTTTTTTCGCTCATCTTTCTTCTTCTTAATGTTTATGTAGGTGTTCAGCTGAGTGTGCTTTGGGAGGGTTGGGGCATAGTCTGGAGGATGGGGTTGTGGTCTTTATTGTTACTCTTCAAGCCTTCCCAGCTTGTCTAGCAGAAAGCACTATGTGGCACTGGGGACAGGAAACAAAGATTGGTAATTATCCGATTACCATAAAAATAGCAGATCTAAACCCAAATAAACGCTATTCTCTCAGGTTAGTCAATCATACTTTATGAGGTCTTAAATAAAAGCTTCTATGTTGTTTTACACCCTGGACTGCCAGCTGCCCAGTCTTACTTCTCCTTGCCGGTTAGGGATGAGGTGGTGCAGGATCAATGGTTCAGAAGTCTGGGAGCAGGTGAGAATGCAGAAACAAGCTCATTTATTAATTCTCAGGCACACCCTTGATACCCTCCACCTGCGCCCAATTGGTCCCAAGCCAGCGTGTCCTCCAAGTGGCAGTTCCTGATTGGCTGTCATTGTCTGTGTCATCAATTTCTAGGCTCTTAGGTAGTCTTCTGTTTGGCCCTGCACAGCCCCACTTTTTGCTGATGTTGATAAAGAAGCAGCCATTACCATGTTGTTGAGGCCTGCCCATTCCCAATCCAATCATGTCTGTATTCCATTAGACTTGGAGTCAAAATGAACCTTCCCCTCCCTGAGGTAGCTTTTGTGAGGCATTGTGTAGAAGCAATGAAAGAAAGAAGAACCTGATACATTTGCCAGTATTATAAATATTTCAGAGAAAACATGTTTGATGAATGCACATATCCCCAAAGTTATTTGTCTTGGTGTTTCTCTAGAACTAACTTTTCATTTTCTTAATGTGTGGCATATTTCTGAATGCTGTACATATGTGCATGTAAATGTGTGTACATGTGTGCATTCATATGTGTACATGTATGTACGAAGGCCAGAGGTAGACATAGGTTGTCTCTGTAGTTGTCCTTCTTAAGTTTTCAGACACAGTCTGTCCCTGAACAAGACTAGCTGGATATCAAGGAGCCTTCTGCATTTGTCTCCCACAACTAGCGTTGTAGAATACTAGTTCACACTCTGAAACCCAAGATTAGGTTCTGATATGTTCATCCCTTAGTACACACCTTTAATCCTAAATAATGAAGGTGAAGTTAGTTTGTAGAAGTATGTACCTATGTTTAAAAGTGATGTCTAACTGAATGGTAGACAAAGTGATGAACCAGAGAAAGATTTGACAACTCTCATAGAAGAGAAAGAGGAAGGGAAGCTACTCAAGAACAAGGAGGCCATTTTAATGGGAGAGTTTTACAGACAGGATGAAAGGCAAGCACAAGCTAGACACAGGTAAAGATAGAACAAGCCAGAGAAAGAGAAGCCAGAAGAGTAGAACATATTGGAACGTTAGTACGAGGTCAAGCAGAGCAATTAAGGAGAGGCTGAAAGAGAGAAGCCAGACTGAATAAGCATGAGCCAGAACAGCTGCGCTGAACAAGCCAGTGAGAGATCAGAAAGAACTAGGAAAGGTTAGCAGCAAGTATCCGAGAAAGAAAAATTGTAGACCTAGATTAGGTTTTATCGAAGCTAGAAGCTTCTGGGACTAGGCCTAGGTTAGTAGACTAAGGCAGTAAGCTTTGGACACAAGAATTAAGTCAGGCAAATCAAAAATACATTGCAACTAGGGTTCATTGGCATGCTATTATACCCACTTTATTCTTTAATCTCATTAATATTGTTATTACTCCTTTTATTTTTTTCTTATTTTAATTAATTAATTTGCTTTATATCCTGACTGCAGTTTCCCCTCCCTCCTCTTCTGCCAGTTCCCCCCTCCCCATTTTCCCTCCTAACCCCATCCATATTCACTCCTCCCTCTTTTATCAGGAAAGAGGCCTCCCATGGAGATAAATCAGCCTTGGCATATCAGTTACAGTAAGACTAGGTACATCTCCTATTGAAGTTAGACAAGGCAACACAATAGGGGGAAAGGGATCTAAACGCAGGCCACAGAGTCAGAGATAGCCCTGCTTCCACTTTGGGAGTCTCACATGAAAACCTAGGTGCACAACTGTTACATATGTGTAGAGGTCCTGGGTCAGTCTAAGGCATGCTTCATGGTTGGCAGCTCAGTCTCTATGAACCCCTTTGCCCCTTTGGACCCACATTTGTTACTCTACAGGTTTTCTTATGATGTCCTTGACCCCTCTGGCTCTTGCGATCCTTCCTCCCAATTCTGCAGGGGTCCCTAAGCTCTGTATAATGTTTGGCTGTGGGTCTCTGCATCCATTTCTATCAGTTGCTGGGTGAAACTTCTCAGATGATAGTTATGATAGGCTCCAATCTTCATATATAACAGAATATCATTAATAGTGTAAGGGTTGGGCTCCCTCTCATAGCATGGCTCTCAAATTGGACCAATCATTCAGTTTCTGTTTCATCTTTATCTTTTATAGGCAAGTCAAAGGATTTTGGCTGGGCTGGTGTCCCAATCCCTGCATTGGAAGTCTTGCCTGATTACAGGAGATGGCTGGTTCAGTCTCTGTATCCCCCCATTACTAGGAGTCTTCAGTAGGGTCACACTCATTGAATCATGAGAGTTTCCACTGCTCTGGGTTTCTAGCTCATCCCAGAGATGCCTGCTCCCTCCCATTCTAGTTGTCATTTCTAGAACTCTCTCCCTTCATCCTTCCTCAACCAGATCCCTCCTATTTCTAATCACACTCCACCCTCATGGATACCCCTCCTACAATGTGATGTCTATTCTATTTCCCCTTCGCAGTGAGATTCACCATGCTCACCTTTTTACTTGGGTTGGAGGATTTGAACTCTGGTCCTTACACTTGCAAAGCAAGCACTTTACTCACTGAGCCATATCCTTAGCCCCTTTTATGTCCTTTGAAGGGTTGTGTTGGCTTTCTGTTACAGTTACACAGACTAGAATAAAAAATACTTATAAAGAGGAAAACACTTCTAATACTTCTGCTGAGTGATGGTTTTGGAATTCAGCCAGTGGTCACTTGGCTTTACTGTTTTTAGTCTGTGGCAAAAAGCATACCTGGGCAAGGGCATGTAGTAGAGCAAGACACATTCCTCGCGGTAGCCAGGATGTGGTGAAAGGAGAACAGTATGAGGGCTCGGTCCTTGACAGTACCTAACCTGCTTCCTCCACACAGACACTTCTAATAGCAGCATGGAAGGGGTCAAGCCTTTAACACATGGGTGATGTGTTAAACAAAGATGTGTGTGTGTGTGTGTGTGTGTGTGTGTGTGTGTGTGTGTGTGTGTGTGTGTGTGTGTGTTCATATGTTCATACACCGATGTGGGTAACCACTGGTGTTATTCCTCTGACTGTGACCATGTTGCTTTTGAGACAGAGCCACTCAATGAGCTTTGGTTAGGCTGGTTAGCAAGAAAGCCCCAACTGTCTGTCTCCTTCTGTTGAGGAATAAAACTCAGTCATGAAGCATCATTTTCATTCTTGTTTTCTCCTTTGTAGGTTTTGTAGCTCTAACTTTGGTCCTCATATTGCAGGGCTACTTTACAAATTGAGTAATATATTCAGTCCAGATTTTAGATTTTAAGATGCATTCCACACGCAGGAATATCATTATTTTCAAATCATGAGGATTACACCTATTTGCAATCTTTTTTAAAAAATTTCCGACTAAGTTTAATTCACCCCAAAGTACATCAGCAATCCCAAGAAAGTGAGAGCTAGGTTACTATGTGTGTTATGCTTTCCTTTGTGGGATTGGGTGCTACTGAAACAGAGAAGGCAGAATGAACCTGTATCTCCCAGCATAAAGAGACCATCTAAGCCTTAGAATGAGAGGAAGTGGTGTCTGAGCCAAGCTGATTCCTGTGAGAGAAATCCCTGTTGCTAAGGGCTTCTCTGTGTGTAATCAGTTCACCCAAACCTTCCATTCCGTAACTTTCCATTTGTTAAGTTGTGGAGGCATATTCTTTCTGGGTTGTTAAGTAGGAAAACTTGTAAAGAGCACAGAGCCTAAATGGGCACGTTATCAAAGCAGCCTGTGTAAAGGAGAAGCAGTCAGTGAATGCTTCTGTCCATGGGATGCATTAGCTTCCACTAATTTGGCTGTGATTGTTTTTGTTTGTTTGTTTTGCTTTGTTTTTTTCATCAACTGAAACCAAATGATTTACAAACCATGCTAAAGTTATTTCAATTAACTAATTATCTGAGAAGCATTACAGAATGCTGGAATTCTCTTCATCCCATGGGCCTGTCTCACTAATAAGTCAGGTAGAGATTCAACTTATTGTTCAGAATACCCTGAGTGCCTTGCAATTTGTCCTGGGGATATGTAGAAAAAAACATCTCTTCCTAGAGAAGGCACCCAAGACAGACCAATATCAACTCCATCTTATTTCTAGATTGATAAACCAAGTCTATGGGGTTACAAGAGCATGGCTTTAGGATGACTTATGGGAGCATGGGTAACTCAAAGTTATAGGCATTGACTCAGTGAAACTCTAACACCCAGAATTTTCTACATGACTTGCAAATATCACCAATGCAGACTCTCCCTTCATACAAGTATTTACTAATTATTCAACAATTTGAGGGATTTTATGACTCTTAGGTTTTGTGAACTTCCTGGACCTCTTCAAGTTGCTAAATTTTGTGGGTATTATAAGCTTTCCTCTGTTCCATTTGGAAAAAATAGCTTCAGAATTTCTACATGTAGCTAAATACATGCATAGCATTTTACCAGGATATTATTTAATATTCTTAGGTTTCACTTATTGCTATAAAACTGCAGAGGAATCTTTCATTTCATTGTGCTATGATTGTAGATTTACATTTGCATTTAAACTTTCTAACATTGTTTTCCTGAAACCATAGCTTATAAGAATGCCCAGTAAATAATACAATGAATAAAAAGATGGTTAAGTAAAAACAATAGCTTGTTTTCTGAGTGGGGCCTTGGTTGCTTAATAGGCACATGAGACAATGATTTTTTTTCTTATAGAACTATTTAATGTTGAAGTGAGAAAGAAAAATCTTTATAGACCACTGGTAACTTAATTGAAATAGAATATGATTCTTATCCCAGTCTGATAAAATATTTGTCCAACACTCAGATAAAATATTTGATTAATGGAATCTTCAACATTCACTTATTTAGTTATCAGTGAAAAGTAATTAATCTGACAAGAAATTTCTAAAATATGGTATGTGCTATAACACGAGGAACACAATTTAGCCTTCTTTAATGGCTATTATAGTAAGACATACATCAAAGCAACACTTTTTCTTAATGTTTAAGACTTGTTGGATTGATGACCTTGACATCAAGACACTCAATGGGCCTGGAGTGAGTTGCCTAATTAGGTGATTTCTATCAATGGTCTCTTCTTACTAGTTCCTAAATATGGAACTCTTCCTTCTAAAACTGAATACTTGGATGAAATTGACTTAATGGAGAACATGAAAGTCAAAACCTATTAAAATAATAGTGGTTTATTGAAAAACTAAAGAAGTATTTTTTACTTCAAGACATAGAGTGACTTTGCTACAGTGTAGAGTAGCCTGGTCCACACTGGCCTTCATTGCATATGCACAATTGCCTGGAGTTACCTCTTCCATGGCAGTGTGAGAGATTCCATGATAGAAGCTCCCAGCTTACTCCTCTCCTTGAAAACTCAAGATGCTTATAACGAGTTATTTTTAAATATTGCATGAGAGACCTGCAGATTTTCTCTCCTGACTCCAAACAGAGCTGATAAACAGCGTTGTAGGTGATTGCAACATTGGTTAGAACCAAAGCCTATTAAATGATTATTGTGTTTGTTAATAGTATTTATGGTTGATTAATCCACTTTTCTCTTTTAAACCACACCTTGTTTGTATTTTAGAGAGTTATTATTTACTCAACAAATAAAAAAGGGAGTGACACAAAAGCATATATGTGAAAACAAAGATTTTTATTTCCAACCTTTGGAAATTAATTGGAAGCAGTAGCTTGCTGCTGGCTGGAGCCCTTGAAGAAGGAAGCAGAACACTGCTTCTGATAAATTTTATAATAGTGATGGAGTGTGGGCTTTCTGGAAGCCAGGATGTTAAATAATATGCTTCTGTCATCCATATCACGTGGCTGTCACCGTGCTTTCCCAGCATGATGATGGATCGTGGCTTTTCTGAAAGGTGAGCTACCTGCCAGTCATTGTAGATTTCCTTAGGGATGTAACAAAGGAACTCATTGAGATTTCAGTATATTCTCTTACTTTGTGTCCATATGTGAGTCTCAGATATATGACTGTGGTCTCTGAAGTGGTGGATACATGGAAATGTGGGTAAAATCTATACTAGAAAACAAAACCCAACAATAATTACTATAGAGGAATAACCAAATATTTTTAAGCACTTGCAAATATTTTTGAGCACTTACATTTAGGTAAGGACTCCTTAGGTAGTGATGACTAGCCTGAAACTCATTATGTAGACAAGTCTGACTCTGAGTTTACAGGGATACATCTCCCTGTGCCTTCCAGTTTCTGGGATATTTGGGAGCAGTGTTTACTTGACTTACATAACACACACACACACACACACACACACACACACACACACACACACACACACACACACACCTATCCCTAAATTAGTTCCAGCAAGAAATTCCACCTGGATCCAAGTCAAACCTTCTACACTGTACACATCTAGTCTCTTTCTCTGTCTATTATTTCCTGATTGTGGGTCCCCTGTGACCCCCATCAGCCTTTGCCCAATGGTGGTCGCAGGGTGCTGAGAAGCTGAAGAGCAGAGTCCTGGGTTGTGGTGAGTACTGTGGGAGACTCTTTCAGAGGACAGGTGGTCAAAATGGCAGGACTGGCTTATATAGCTTGAGTCAGAGGGCAGAGGAGGATGAAGGACTTAGGAGAAAGTACTGTAATGGGGGGGTGAGTGTGGATATGGGGGGTGTTCCAAGCCGACAGTTAGATTAGCCAATCCCCTGGCAGGGAGAAAGAAGTCTAAATGGCTTTATTGTGATATGACTTTTGTCTCCATGGAGTTGAGTAGACCCAAGCCCGATTTGGATAGAGAGCACCTCACTCTTCTGTGCACTGTGAGATCATGTCCAGGGTTTGGGCAGCTCTCTACTGTCTCTTATATGGCTTGCAAATCCACACCGGATAACCTTTTGGTACAGATTTCTGATTTTCATATCACCCACAAATTCAGTGGGCAGTGTATGAAAGTCAGCTTTCTGTTCCTAGAAGAAACATCTGGGATAATTAACTAATACAAATAAAAGGTTTATCCTGGAACACACTGTTTACTTCCTAGTCAGGGAAGTGCAGAGAGCAAAGGTGAGTGGTTGACTTCAAACTTCCCTCAGAACATACATTCCCTAAGGACCTGGTGCCAGGACCCACTTCTTAAAACATTTTAATAGAATTCCTCTGGAACCGTGCCTTGAGAATCTTGACCTATGGTGAACATGTAATGTCCAAGCTATAGCACAGGATCATGGGAAACTAATGAAAGCTGCCATTCAGAAAGGAGAAGAATGGGAAACAAAGTTAGCAAGAAGCTGTCTCACTCTCCAATCTCACTGGTGAAGGAGAGGAATAGTTAGCATTTCTTTCTCTGGCTTATAGTGAAGAAAGATTGTATGTGTGTGTGTGTGTGTGTGTGTGTGTGTGTGTGTCTGTGTATTATTTCAGAATTTTATACAACATATTTTGATCATATTTTTACTCTTCTCCCAATATATAAATATATAAAGGGGGTTTAAGTAGAGTTACAGTATAATGGGAGAGATAATGCTTCAGGACCAAGAATGGGTTACATCTTTTAAATTCATTGTCCAAAGGGGTCCCATAAACACCCCCAACATTACAGACCATTGCAGTCACCAGTGAGGGTCCTTTTTCTCTGGCACAGAACACTCCTGTAGATGGAGGTTTTTATGGGTGAGACCATCCCTTCCATTCCTCACCGACCTTGTATGCATTGCCATGGCTCTTCAAGGGATTGTTTCTATTGCCCATTCCATGACACAGTCAAAGGAAGAGACTGGAGAATAATTTCTCTGTGGGTTTTCAGTGGGTGTAAATAATGAAGTCCTGGTATCTCTTAAAACCTAAACATCAAACGGTGTTTAGTGAGGAATTTTTTAGATCTAGTTGACAACAGCCATTCCAATGGCAAATCACCATAGCCAGAGATGCTCCGGATCCCTCTCTTTTTCATATGCAGACTGATCTTCTTAAGATGGTCCCCACTGATGTCATAGTCATTTCCTTTTCATAGCCCTAAGCTATTAAGAGGTACAGACATTTCATTGTAACAACAATTTCCTAAAAAATGGCTACATCTCATCTTATTCCATTTTATTCTCCTTATTCTCCTCCAGTTTGCCAGGCCCTGGACTCTAGTCCCTTCTGCAAACAGCCCTTGCTCAGGGTCATTACCATGGAGCTCTTAACTCTAAAACATTTTCCCTCTCATCCTTTAGTGAATGATTCTTCCCATCTTCTCCCTCACTTCCTAAGATAAAACTCAGAAACTTTTAAAGAGAGTCTTTTTGAGCTACAATGTATAAGTTTGCACTCTAAGTGTTTCTCACTTGTTTTCTTGACAATTTTTTTTTCCTAATGGATAGCTTTCCACTTTTTACTCTATCTTGTGTGTAGTGTACCTTAATTCCTATCTACCGGAAACTCAGTATATTTTTAAAATGGTGTCTTAAAGATGTAATTAGAAGTCTGGAGGTAACATATAGGTGAACTATCCTACCCTTACTTTAATTTCTGTTATTAATACTTGCCTTTCCTAACTGTCCAGTACCCAGTAGAGTTTGCAGCTTGTCATCATGAGTAGAATAAACCACTTTGTGCATGTGGCTAGGTGTCAGGAATGTTAAGCAATTGATGTTGAAGGTGGCCATAACCTTTATGCAGACAGTCTTTAGAGAGAAATACTATCTTACTTAGGACTTCCATTGCTGGGATAAAACCCCATGACCAAAAGAAACTTGGGAAGGAAAGCGTTTATGTCGGCTTACAACTCTCAGGTTGTACACTTAAATCAGCATCAAAGGAAGTCCATGCAGAAACTCAGAGCAGTTCAATAGAAGCCAAACCAAAGAAAAAACAATAAGCTGCTTCCTGTCTTGCTCTTCATGGCTCGTCTGGCCCACTTTCTTACAGCAGCAAAGACCACAAGCCCAGGGGTGGTCCCACCCTCTGTGAGCTGAGCCCTCCCACAGTAATCACCAATCAGGAAAATGCCCTACAGGCTTGCCCATGGGCCAATCTGGTGGGAACATTTCTTTTAATTGAGGTTCCCTCTTCCCAAATGACTCTTGTACCAAGTTTACACAAAACTAGCCAGCACCCTAGTGTTAAAACTGCTACCATGGAAGTTTAAGTAAAGTACTAAATTAGTTGCTACTAATTATCACATTGTATCAGAAAGGGTCTTAGCAACACACATTACTTTTGCTGGGCCTTTTCTTTGACTGTTTTTCTTCTGTATGTAATTATTTTGCTTACTGAAGACATTTATTTTGTGTTTCCCTTATCTTTGCCACTGAACACAGCAATACAATTACAAGGCACACAATTTCCCTTTTCTCCTTTTTTAGTCGAATCAACATGATAAAGTATTTGGTTCATGTTATTGCTTTGCCAGTGTCACAGAGATAAATATCAATAATCAAATAAGAAAGCACCACCACCATCAATATGGTTTTAGTCATTGTTTTATTGGTTCTGTCTGACCCTGACCTATAAGCAATTTGCTTCAACTATTTGTTTTCCTTTACAGAACAGCTTTTCACTTGGAGGTGTGAATGATGACAGTGGACATTTTGACATTGGCATTGTTTCATGCAAGGATTGAGACAGGAACCTGATACAGTGTCACCTCTTGATGCTCCTTTCTCCCTATGGATTCAGACAAAGGGACTTCCATTTCCATTAAGAACTAGATCTGTTTTAGGTACTTATAGGCAAGAATGAAGCAACAGAAGTTCTCAGGCTCCTTACAGCGTTAGATGTTGGGGCTGGGGAGACAGCTTAGATGGTAAAGTGTATACCGCACAAACAGGAGAATCTGTCTTCAGATCCTCACTGTCATATAAAACCACGTGCAGCTGTATAAATTTCTGAGTCCAGCACTGGCAAAGAGAGACAGAGAACCCAGGAGCTCCCCGGGCAGCTATTCTAGCCAAATCAAGGAGCTCCAGGTTTAGTGAGAGACCCTAGAGATAGGTGGTGAGTGATTGAAGAAAACATGTAGTATTGAACTCTGGATTCCTCAAGAACATATGCATGTGAATACACATCCTCATAAACACACACACACACACACACACACACACTCATGCATGTTTTGTTATGTTATGCAAGCTTTGAATATTATTCCATCCAAGGTTCCTATGTGGGAATATCTGACAATATGAAAGAGCCCATCAACAAATGATTTACACCAAAGTGAAAACAAAAGGGGAAAGATAATTAGGACAGTGCTACTACTTCAGTGTGTGTTGTGAGGGGAGGGGGCTAAAGGTTGATATTGGACATATCTTTTTTTATTGATCTCTACTTTGTGACAGGGTTTCTCACTGAACCTGGCTTTTACTTGTTGTTGGCTAGCCAGCAAGCTCCGGAGTCTACCGATTTCTGTCCTGCCTCTTTGGTAGGATTACCACTACACAGCGCAAAGCTGAGCTTTGACACATGTGTTAGTGATGCAAACTCTGGTTTTCATGCTTCGGCAGTACGAGTCTCACTTCTTGACCGCATGTGCACCCCACCCTCTCACACGATCTCTGCTCTGTCCTTACTTCTCTGCACCACCAACCGTGACTTCTACCTTCTGTCTTGCTCTTTTGGACACCAGTGTATGTGCTATGTGAATCTCATGTGACGTTCTTTACCTATGTGGCTATCTTTTATTTCTTATGAAAGAAGACCA
Source organism: Micromys minutus (assembly GCF_963924665.1). NCBI lineage: Eukaryota > Metazoa > Chordata > Mammalia > Rodentia > Muridae > Micromys > Micromys minutus. The sequence goes on from NC_137969.1 coordinate 67,773,165, forward strand.
TAGTAAGGCCTAAGCTGATAAATCTTGTTAAGGAATTAAATGTACATTTCCATCCCATCGTTGCAATCAAGAAATATATTATTTAAAGCCATAATAAATAAATACATTATTTAAAGTTGAAACAAAGGAACAGTGCCAGGCATTGTTTTGCATTCCAGGTGTTCTGAGGAGTGGGAATTTATTTGTCCTGAAATGCTTCTTGAAGAGTTGGTGCTATTCAATGTGCCTTCCTAATCTGAGAAGGAGACCCCACAGAGCTTCCATTTAAGAGCCCTGCTTAACTTCCCACTCCTCAGGCTCTCGCTGGGCCAGGTGTTCAGGCTCAGCCCACAGGAAGTTTTGTGGGGACTAGGATTGACTATCACACTGAAGTTTCCAAGAGAGCCAATCTTCTTTAATTTTTCTGCTGTCTAATCCCTATGTAGCTTGTACTTGACCTAGACCAGATTTTATTTAAAGAATTATCTCATACATTCTCTAGAAATAGTAGGAAAAAAAACAGGCATGGTTGTACACATCTGTAATCCAAGCTCTCAGACATCAAAGGGAACAGGACCACTAGTTTGTCTGAGACTACCCTGGGCTACATTAAGAGAGAGAGAGCTGTTTCTAAAAAGCCACAAATCAGAAGCAAGTTAAACACAAAAACAAAACAATGAAATAAAATTTAAAAAGAATGATCTAGGACAATAATTGAAGGAAAGTGTTGGAGCAGATAGTGGCTTTGGTATATTGGTGTCAACATTTGAGGCTTTGACTGGAGGTTGGGTCTAGGGAAGGGTCTTGTGGCTGTTAGGCCCTGCCTTTGTTTTTCATATAAGTTGTTGAACCTGGCTTTGAGGAACCCAGACTTTCACTTGTTTGAAACAGGCATCCCTTTATTGTCTGCTGTTGCCTATGTCAAGCTCACTGGCACATGAGCTCCTGGGATTTTCCCGTGTCTGTCTCACACTTTAAGATAGGGGTGTTGGAATTGCAGATGCCTGTTACCATGCACAGTTTCTACATGAGTTTGGAGGTTTAAGTTTCAAGACTTCACTCTCAGCAATTGCTGTATCTCTTGAGCCCCACATAGATCCTTAACCATGTCTTGTAACAACTGCTTGCCATGACCTGAGTGAAAAATCTAGAGTTCATGCAACCATCTTCTCTGAGTCTGTAGAGGCAGATCCCATAAATTCTGGCTAATAAGCATGGATACATTGATAGCTATATTTCCTTCCAGTGGCTGAGTTCCATCAAAATGGACATGTCCATTATTCTCATTGATCTGTTTCTGTAGGCACAACCTGTGGGGAATGACATTTTCTATTGAAACACCTTCTGAAAGATGGTATCTTATTTAGCGAATCTTCTTTGAAAAGGAATACCAATGGACCGAAAGCTGCTCACTCTCCAACAACATATTTTAATAAATTGGAATAGAATAAAAAATAGGTACCTTAGCTGCTAACACTTTCATATCAAGTGGACATATGGAAGTTTTCATTCTATCCTGATTAATCACTATTAAGCAAAGGTTTTTACTTTAAGGCAAAGTTGATCGTATGCATGGAGAACTACCCCAGAACCCTGCCTGACCTCGGGTCCAAATACTACTCTAGGACCCTGTTTTAAATATGAACTTGCATTGTCTGTCTATGCCTTTTGTTTCTGCTCATTTCACCTTCTTCTCCACACCAGTGAGATGTAGCATTGAGTCATCTACTTTCTATCTCCTGGAAGAACAGGACAGTGTTTGTCATTCTATACCTGCCATGAATTTGGTGAAGGGGATGAGATCTTTTCCAGATCTCTTCGGCTGCTCAGGGTAAAGGAACATTGTTGACACCTGGGCTGAATTATGCTCTGAATTATGAAGTGACCATAAAGCAAGGGTGACAGAGGATTGCCTTCTGATGTTACAAAGTCTCAACCCAATGTTTCCAGCTTGAAATCTTGTATCTAATAAGTTCTAAAAGGTAAAGAAGCCTCAAGTGAATATTACCTAAGCCAGGCAACTCTGATACATCTCACACAGAATGGCATTGTCTAGGAAGTTCTAAATAGTCTGCCAAAAGTGTGAAGGAATACCCCAGGGGTTAGAGCTCCTATTGCTAGTCTAATTCACCCTATCCCATGGCTATTCAGTTCTCAGCTGCTATATCCTTAGGCCACAACACCTTCTGTCCTCTTTTCTCCTATCTCATGTTCTTCTTTGGACACACACTGGCCTCCTTCCACATGACTTATCTGCGTGTTTGCTTTCTCATTGTCCAGAGTAATTGTTTCCTACTTTTAACACCCTTGATAGCTAAATCAAAGAGGTATTTTCATTAGTTTTTAGTATGTGCCCAATATATATAATTTGATCTGAAGGTGAGTGGCTGAGCAGATGAACGGGTGGAAGGAATGACTGTTTCTGCCCAAGGTAGCTGGGAAATTTCCATGTATGGGCTCTTCTTGAAGTTTACATAGGCATTTGTGAATGGGGAAAAGAGAGGGGTCTAGATGGGAAGGAGGGTGTTTGAATTGAAAACAGATGGGGAATAAGAAGAAGAACAGATGTTTTATGTACACTAAAGGTGGAAGAGACAGTAGAAGATGGTGAGTAATGGGATGTTGTGGCCAGATAAGGTGAGATTAAGTTATGAAATGTTTAAAAGTCAGAATGAGCAGAAATGGAAGCATTGCTATTTCTTGGGCAAGCAGCTGATGTAATAAACATAAATTATGTGTTCACAAACAATATAAAAGAGTAAAACAATTGTCTTTCCTTGGTGAGCTCCATATGGCATTGTCAAGTTTCCAAGCTTTGTAAGGCTCCGTATATTTAAAAAATTAAGAATACACATATGCTTCTGGGTACTATTTTGAGATACAGTGTACAAAAAAATTAATACATGCAGAGGCAGACAAATGACTTCACAGATGGATGTGCAGTAAAATTGATTTTTATGAATTGCACTGCATTTGGAAACTCTGGACAGTTTTGTTTAAATGACCTAAAATGTGGTGTTTGAGCCTGGAAATTACAGTTCTAATTTCTTGGTATTATTGACCCTGTAATTTCAGATATATGAAAAGTAAGTTTTATTGAGTCATAAGGACTGACTCAGAGACAAGGCCTATATCTCTTGGGAGAAAGTAAGGGCAGGGCAAGTGTTCTAACAGAGATTCAGGAAGAGATCTAATATTCTATTCACACTGAAACAGGTGTGACTGGCATGTTTCCCTCACAGTTTGTATCTATTCATTCAGTCAACATGAAAATGCTGCCTTTTTAGTTGACAAGTATTATCATTCTACATCCATACCAAATTTGTATACCTTTAACTAAAAAGTTATAGACAAAACCAGTCATTGGATAGACTGTAGGTTAGGGTCTATAAATCCTGTAAAATTTTATGGTGGTGAAATTTGATGTTTAGTGACAGGAAAAATAGAATACAGAAAGTATGGCTACAAGAACTCCATATGAACATTCGCCAGAGAAGCAACACTTTGTCTATAGGACCTGGCTTTCTTAGGATTTCCATTGTTGTGAAGAGACACCATAACCAAGACAACTCTTATAAAGAACAACATTTAATTTGTGGCTGGCTTACAGCTTCAGAAGTTTAGTCCATTATCATCATAGCAGGAAGCATGGCAGCATCCAGGCAGACATGATGCTATAGAAGTTGCTAAGAGTTCTGCATCATGATCTGACTGTAGCCAGGAAAGACTCTCTCTTTCTCACTGAGTGGAGCTTGAAGATACAACCTCATAACCCATCCCTACAGTGACACATTTTCTCCAATACACCCATTCTAACAAGGACACACCTCCTATTGGTGTCACTCCCTGAGGGCCAAGCATTCAAACATAAGAGCCTATCAGGGCCAATCCTATTCAAACCACTACAGGGCCCTAAGTTCCATAGCTTAAAATCAGTGAAGATGTTTTGGAAAAAGCCAGATAATGCTTGTGTTTGGCTTTGCAAACCATTAAACATCTGTTAACTCTACTCTGCTCTTGTAGAACCATTCTGGTTGTTGTATATTTATGGGTCTTTTGCATAATTTTCATAAAATATTAAACTTTTCATTTCCTCTCCATTGGAAAATTAAAAAAAGGCCATACAAAAAGGCATGACAAGTCAGACTTCTTTCATGGACCAATCAATGTTTGCTGACTTTTGATAAAGGCTATTGCTTTTACATTTGGCATAGTCATACCAATTTTACTAGTAACTCTTTTCCCATGTTCCATGGAAGAGAATCCTCCCTTCCTTAGAAACAATTTCTCATTGAATTGTAGATGGAATGGTTTTCCATCAAGCAATGAATGCCTCTATACTAATGGTGTGCCGCAGGGAACAAACTAAGGCACATACTATGACTCAAGGAGAGGAAGATATATAAGAGGTTTACCTACCTACTTCTGAAGGTTTTATAGCCTCAGCTTCTCTCCTTTTCCCCTGGCACATCACAGCATCTACCTTTTAGGGTGCTGATGGTGACCACTGCTCTTGAAGATGGGTAGATGCAATATACAGGACATTTGCAGGTGCCAAGAGACCCTTATATTCAAGCTTAATGTTGGCTAACTTTAATTCCCCATTGAATTAAAAAAAATTGGTAGGCACACAATAAAAATGACAACATTGCACCATCAGGCGGTCAAAGGTGTTTATTTTATAATTAGTAATCAACGAATTTTCTCATCATTGCAATTTATCCTTGTAATAATAGGGTTGTGAATGATTATTGTTCAGTTGACTTCATGTTGGTTTTCTTTTTCATATCTTATGACATTCTTTCCCTTAAAATGCATTACCAGAGTCAGTGACATGGTTCAGTAGGTGAAGGCAGTTGTTCAATCCTGGTGACCTGGGTTTGATCACTGAACCTACTGTTTACTGGCAGAAGGAAAAAACCAACTGCACAAAGTTGTTTTATTTTTCTTCCCCCTGTGTGCTATAATAAACACACACACACACACACACACACACACACACACACACACGTATACCATGTTTTAAAGAATGCTGGTTTGGATAATGAATATATGCATATAATTTTCATACATTGTCATAATTGTTCACTACATCTCCCCTTGGCAAACGATTCATTAAATGGCCCCCCATTTCATCTCTGCTGTCACTGGCAGTAACTGGCAGTCACTGACCCCAATTCATCTGTCACTTCTCTCTCCTCTTTGCACATGTCATCTGCTGTGCTTCAAGTTTATTTCTCAGTATAAATGTTTAGATCTTGATATCTGCAATAACAGCCCAAGGTGAGAGTCTCATTATTTCCTACCTGATACATTTTAATGGCCTCTGGCAAGTTTTCCTGACACCTGAGGAGATTAGCTTGAAACATGTTCTAAAATATTTTAAGCTCTCCTCCTCTTCTGGGAGCTACCCGTGCTGTCATTGCCCGTTGCTTTTATTCCATTACCCATAGCTTGAGATCGGGTAGTTTCTTCACCCTGCCCCTGCATGCTCGTTTTAATTTATCTCTTCTGGGCTCATGCATTCTTTCTTGTTTTTTTCTGAATCATCGAAATCTACTGGAAGTCAGGGCATTATCATCTCTGTGTCCTTCAGCAGTCACCTTGTTTCTGTGTGAGACTCTTCTTTTCCTATCTCCACTCTGGCTTTTTTCTTTGTCCATAGGATTCACTCAAAGACCATTTCCCATCAGATTTTCCACAGCTTCTGACTCCAAATCCAGGCCTAATACCCCCAATCTTTTCATTCTTCTTTAACTTTATTCACATCCTGGGTCAGTAGTTACAGATAATACTGGATTCTTACCTAGCTTTCTACTAGACTGGCACCCAACATTGCACACTCATATCTCTCATTTAGTAGAATCCAGTGCTCCTTGTGTCTAGATGCAGAATATTAGAGCCTTACGCTGACCACCTGTTTTAAAAAATGTCTCTCTAGAAATTAAAATATAGACAGATAACAGAATCAGTCATATACTTATGTAACAGCAGTGTGTCCTATAATGCTTCTGATCCCTTGTTTTTACCTCTCCCCAAGAAATACATTTCTACTCATCTCAGATAAAGAGAGCAATGACAGATAAAAGAAATGAATGTTTCCAGGTTTAACTTGGTGGAACAAGGAGCTTCTTGAGTTAATATAGAGGAACATGGGTGACTCAGGTATCTGCAATGCTGAAAAGCCTACCTCACCATGGAGTGATAACTCACTGAAGCTGTGTTACTGGAGTCCCTTGTGCAACTTGCAGGCAGATAACCTACTGAAGCATCCATCGAACAGCAGTTTATTGCTTAAACAACTTTAAGGAGGCAGAAACTCATAAGTCTTGTAAGCTTTGGGAGCATCCTGATTCTTGCAAGTTTCTTGTGAGCTTCATGAGATTCTTGAATAAAAGGAAGTAAGTTCAGTCCGAAGCAAATACTCAAAAGTGTCCCACTTTCTCTCAAACCTAACTTAAATTTTGGCTTCTCCTTGAGACTTTTAAGTAAGGGACCAATAAATAGGACCAACTTCTCTGCTTAGATGTTGGATAAATGAATCAAAACAGCAAGTTCAAACAGGAAAATTTCTCACCATTGTAACTGATTAAGGAAACAGTTTTATCTGCTAGTAGACATACTATGTGTATTGCTGAATACCCACAGCAGACAGGCTTACTCATCAGGTCACAGGAAAAATCAACTTAAGATAAAAAGATAGCTTTTTCCCCGGAACAGCAGCATGAATTCTCTTAGTGACATTGTCTTGAAACTCTGTGTAAATCTATACATTTTCTACGCTCAAATCATCCGAGCTCACCGTTATAATTTGCATAGTTGTCTTCCCTACTGTGTTGGGCAGCATTTCATTTTTCATCAGTAACATAATGGCCATAACAAGTGCTCAATGGTCCTGAAGAGTTTTCAGGTGGCCTAAGCTGGATTTTGTCCTGTGTGAAGCTCTGTGCTTGGAGGCACAACATCTGCACCAATCCAAGAGCCTTGCATCACTTCTCAGCACCAGAGATCCCCACCTCATTGGTGGGCCTGCTCAGCCACTGCCTGAAAAATGCTTTCTTTACATCTAGTTTCCTTCCTATGAATGAATGCTATCCATCCGTGATTTATGTGTGGATCCACAGGCTTACTTATTGTTAGTGGCTCTTTATTCTGAGTGACATTTAAATGGGAAATGTATGCTCTGTATTTCTCTAAGTGCCAATTATATGAGACATATTTATATAAATGTTAATGTGCAGAATTGTGCTCAGCCCTAGTAAGTGATCTGATCAGTGAGAAGATAGGCAAACTACATATTTGTACTAGTCAGAGTAGTTAAGATCCAGTGACAAATAACCCTCAAGTCTCTTTAAAGCTTGCTTTCTTCCTTACATCACATGACAAACTGGCCTCTGGGGAAACTGTTTGTCATCTGTCATGGAAGTATGGCTGGTTTCTATGGGAGGAAGAAGAGAATGTCCTTATATGAGCATGTGTGTGAAATGCACAGACCACACTCCCAGATAATTGGCTAGAGCTACCCGTGTGTACCAGGACGTTCCAGTCTACCAATGGTATTCTTCTTCTCTCTTCCCAGTCAACAAGGATTATAAAATACTTTGGGAGGAAAATAGAAATGCTATTAACACCTAGGGCTACACAGGTCAGAAAGACACAACATACTACGTTGTAACCAAAATTCATTATGATGTTCAAAGGCTTCAAGAAAGTCATATTCAATTATGAAAATTAACAGTTGCTATTGATGATCTCAATATTCTTGAATACTATGAAACAGTCTTAGCTAGCATATTATTGTCCATCTTTTAATGAGGAATGTTTTCAACAGTGTAACAAAGGTATCACCCAACATTTGTATTGTAATCTCACAAGTCTAGTTCACTGAAAGCCAGGAAAGGAAGACATTAGGACCAACCAGGACAATGAAACCTGGAGGGCATGAATGTATATTTTCTCTTCTGCTTAAGGACTATATAGGAGGGACTATGAGAAACCCTCAACTTTGTCAAGTGCACTGCAGCTATGGGATGCTAACTGACTCGTGAGGCCTATACTTGACCACTGAGCTGATATGAAGAGATGCCTGGTGTGATAATATTGCACTATGGTGTTTTTATTGATGTTTTCATATTGGGAGACTTTCTGTTCCAGAGGACGAGTTAAAAGTATCAACAGGGTGTTATGGTTTGGGTCTGAAATGATGGCAAAGGCTCATGCTTCAATGTGACCTACTTGTGCTGGCAACCAAGTGTTCAAAGCCCATAGTGCTATTTCCTACTTTCTTTTATACAATACCTCCCAGTTGCAGTTTTCCTTGAAGATACTGGTCCATTTCCTCTTCTGTTTGTTAGCATCTCTTCATATGTGTCCAACCATCACATACTCTACCAAACAAACTTTATTATAATTTCTAAACCTACAGTTTTGAACAAGATGATTGTCAGTTTCATAGTGCCAGTATAAATGAGGAACTATCAGTCCCCCCTCTTTTCTGGTTAGGTTGATTTCAAACCCTAGGTATAAAGACTCAGGGCCTGAGATGAATCTGAGTTTGAAATAATTCCATTTGAATATTTTTACCATAAATATTGCTCTTAAATCAATCTACATGCTAATATGGAGTAAAAACATTCATCTCTACAAGTGGGTTGGATTTTCACGTAATGCAATTGTGTTAGTTACTATAGTTTTTATTCCCAAACAATTTGTATTTTACCATTCCTCATCCTCACATAGTTCTACATTTTTTAAATGTATTAATATACTCTGATATGCAATTGAAGGACAAGGGATAGAAGTGTCTCTTTAGCTCGGTGTTGCTTTGGCCTGTGTATGCTCAGTTCAGGAGTTCGCAGAATGATTCTGAGGCAGTCTGCATTATTCCCCCCTGTAGTCTCTGTTGCATGGCAGCAGACATCTCTACTCATAGTATCATTCATTCATCCAAGTCATATATTGTTTCATCACCATGGGAACAGAGTATGGCAAACACAATTGACTGTTGCTTCCAGTAACCTTGTTAAAGGATGAAGGCCATTTACATATAGAACTTATTTGGAGAATAGACACTGATCAGCAGCTACAGAGAGAAATCTACAATATAGCAAAAACCATGGCAGTGGGTTTAGTAAAAAAAATTCTCACATTTCCTACCCTTAAAGTTAACTAATTTTTTGTTTATGTTGTAGTTGATACCTGAAAGCTTGAGATTTCTGTTTTTTTATTTCCTGGGGTTTATTCTATTGGAACCACAAGTATCCCTGTTGCTTCCCATCGATCACAATTCCACTCGGCTTAAAGATCTTTTAATCCAGTAATGCCTGGTTGGAATCAGAGGTCTATTAGTTTGTGAAGGCACAGCTGCATAAACTGTTACACATACCTGTACTCTCATCACAGATGTCTGAAGAAGGAGATGATGAATTCCAAGGCCAGGGCAGGCTACATAGTGAAACTGTTTCATTAAAAAAACCAATACATCAAAAAGCCTAAATAGTTGTAATTGTTGTTTTGTGTACATTCATTAAGAGAATATTTGGAATGGTTACTATGGTGTGGGTGCTGCTTGTGAGTAAAGAGGGTTGTATGGGAGTCTAGTGTGGAGCTTTGGCTAGTATAGGAGTCCTTACAATCCTGGGTAGAGACAGTCTAGTAAGGGGCAGGAATAAATGCAGGGGAACCTTGAAAGAGCTGTCTGTAGGGATGTGGGGAGTATGACCTGGCTGGGATATAAAAACTTCTTGGGTCTTCTGAGTGACTGCATGTATGCATAGGTAGACAGTGTTCTTAAGCAAGAACTGAAGACAGAAACAGAGAGGAGGTAACTGAAGCAGAATCCATGGAGAAATATTGTTTCATATGGCTTGCTCAACCTGCTGTCTTCTACTCTCCAGAATCACCCGGAATAGCACTGACAACAGTGGAAGAAACCAACCCACATCCATCATCACCAGAGAAAATATACAACAGGCTTACCCATAGGCCAATTGTGTGTGTGTATGTGTGTGTGTGTGTGTGTGTGTGTGTGTGTGTGTGACTAATAATGCATTCAGTCTGCACATAAAATTGAAATAAATGAAAGCTTGAAGCAACATGTTTTTCAGGTAAGACTACCATGTCACCAAGTATGCAGGTGCATGTCAACCTCTGAAAGACAGGAATCATTCACTGAAGCTTTACAAATGAACAGAGATGAGGATGGTAATAAATACTCTATATAGATTTGTGTTGACATTTTACATACATTATTTTTTAATCTAGATGGGATAGTTAATTTTCAAAAATAAAATTAAAATTCTGTCACCTGGTAAACATTTAAAGATGTACTTGTTGCACAGAAAATAGAAGTTGAAATGCTATAATCTGACTGACTACATTGCTGTGGTCACCTGAAGCCTTATCAAACTCCTTTTTATGAAAAGCAGAACCCAAAAATGTGGTAAAGGAAAACTGTAGATGATAAACCATCATGAGGAAAGATAATATCATTCCATCATTCACCCAAGTACCAAAGAGAAAAAATAATCTTATATGTAAGCAAAAAGATTTAGGTTAAGCGTATTACTGGCAGAAGACCCAGAGCTACGTTAAAATTAATTTAGATTATGCATCTGAAACAGATAAGGAAAGATTACATCAAGGCCAAACAAGTAAAGACTTTCATTTTCCCATTATTCATTGTTAGGGTGTTGCTCTAATCTCTGGACCTTTCTCTGACTAGTCAGAATTTTTTTCTTTTCCTGGATGATACTCTTGAGGCAAATGGAATTGTGCCTCTGTCACCTGTCCCTGTGGTGGACTAGTGGCTGTGATGAGAATCACTATACAATTATACAACACAACATAATACAATGAATTTAGAAGCAGGAAGAAGGAAAAGAGACATAGAAGGAGAGGGAGAGGGGAGTAGGGAGAAGGAAGAGGATGAAAGAGAGAGAGAGAAAGAGAGAGAGAGAGAGAGAGAGAGAGAGAGAGAGAGAGAGAGAGAGAGAGAGAGAGAGAGAGAGAGAGAGAGAGAGACACGGGGAGGAGAGGGAGTGCCAGAGCTCCTATAGCTTGAATGGTTGTATCAACATTCCAATGTTTTCCAATGTTGTCTTCCTTGCCCTCTGGGCGAGGTGATGCTGAGGATGAGCTCAATGCAGCCTTCGGAAAATACATTTGAGTTATTTTCTAAGGACCAAGCATCATGGAAAACCAGATATTAAAAACAAAATACAAATTCAATTCTGTTTTCTGAGCAGGTGGTAGGATAGAAGGAAGAGGCTTCTGATTGGTTAGATAATCTTTCAGGATCCTTTCTTAGGAGTCTGTAGTCAGCCAGCATTGTTCTTCACAGGTTCCTTTTCAGTGTGAGGGAGTCAGATGTTCTTTTGAGTTTGCAAAGTTAGGCTGTCACTGGCCCATTGAGTTGGTTTCAAACTATCTTGTGATGAGTTCTGGACAAACAAATCAAATGGTTTGTCATTTAAAGAGTGTGGATATTCTTAGTGAATTTCCCTGGTATAAAGATACTGAGGTCTCTGGGATAAGAATAGTCCTCGAGGAGAGAATGAGTTGAATTCGTGCCTGTACATAGAGGCTGATGGGTAGGTTGAGTGCTCTGAGAGGAAAGCATACAAACCAGACTTTCATACCCTGGGCATGGCTGCATGTGCTTGTATTCCAAGGGCTGGGAATGCAAAACCAGGAGTATGGGTCTCAAAAAAACTCCAGGCCAGGGAGAGACCCAGTTTTAAAAAACACAAGGTGGACAATGCAAGAGTCACACCTGATGTTGACTTCTGGCCTCCTCAAGTATGTGCACACTCGTGCAAGTGCACCTGCACACATGCATACACACCTTGCAGAATAGAGGTGTAAGGGAGAACCTCCACCTTTATACCAAGAGGACACAGAGGAAAACACGCTATATGGATCAGGAAGTGAACACACATATACATGTTTACATACATACACACTTTCACAAATACACACACACACCAAATATGTTGTCATCTTAAACATGGCCTTTAAGCTTCCAAAAATATGGGAAATAATTCCCATTGTTTACAAGGCATCTAGTCTATGGTATTTGCGTATAACAATGCAGTGGATGGTGACAAGTGTTGTTGGATGTGTGTATTTGTGTGTGTACATGCAGTAAGTGACTTCTAATGAGAAAGAAGTTCATTTTCCCTTCCTCCCTCCCTCCCTCCTTTTTTCCTTCCTTCCTTCCTTTCCTAATTGAATTATTTATGATCATTCCAGATCTGTTTTCCAGATATTTCTTCCTCTGTTGACATTTTTATTTAGCTACAGCAAATGAACAGGCAACCATTCAAACCCCGCATTTGGAGCCATTGGGAGAGTTTGAGCCAGGAGTATGTCTTCTATCCTTTCTCCCTGTCTCCTTTGGCTGACCTGCTGGGCTAGGCTGAGATTCCTCTTCTCTTGCCTTCACAGTGGGGATGAAAATAGTTTCAGTTCTCAGAGCAAGACTGCTATGTTTCTGCTGTCCCCCTTACAGGGTGACAGAGGAAATGTGACAAAAAAAACTTTTTATTTCTATCTTCTAAATAGTGAGGAAATTTGGAAGTCAGCAAGGTTGGAAAGGCTCAAGGAAAATGCAAAAATGCATTCAAAATTATCATTATGTTGTGAATTAAATGAGGTAAAAACATTGCATCTGTGGTGGTGACCCCATTGCAGCTTGGGAATTTGATGCCAGAATCCTGCTTGAGTTTTTCCAGTGGGAAGAGAGATACTTTTTCTTGTGTCACCAGCCATTTCATAATGCTCTAATTGGATTAAACCTCTACTTTCATATGCTGCCTGTAGCAAGGAGGCATCAAAGACAAGAGTATAGTAAGAATGAAGTCCTATACACTTACATGCATACTTACATAAACACACGTACATAGGCATACACACATATACACATATGCAAACACATGCATGCACACACACACACACACACACACACATATATATATACATTTATTCACATACACACATACACATATTACACATATGACATAAACACATGGACACATATATACATGTTTATAGACATATATATACAGTTTTACAAACACAAACACATGTGCGCTTGTGTACACACACACACACACACACACACACACACACACACACACACTTCCTGCTCTGCCAACCCCGAATCACTACATGTGTCCTTTTGGAGTCTCTGGTTTCAAGGCAATCAAGACAACAGAAGAGTACAATCAGGGTAGGATCATTTGCTCCATCCCGGAGACCCTTCAGAGACTCACTCAGTTGCAGGATTCCTTGCCTAGTAGGCATCTGTGAGTTCCACGCTGTGGGTCTCTTGCAAGCAAGTGGGAGAACAGATTTCAAATAGTAAATTTAGCATCCTTGGTGGGTATCTTGCTCATGCAGCCATATAAACAGCACTTATGTAGGCAGACCCAAACCAGCACATCCGCTGAGATGATTAGATTTCTGCTGAGGAGTGCTGGCTCTTTGAAAGCAGTCACCCCGTGGGTTAATACTCTGCCTCAGCCACTCAGTGGAACACTGTACTTATGGCTTCCTAAGGAAGGGAGAGCTTTTTTATTTTAAGAAACATGGATTCACAAGGCCATGTATGTGATGATTAAACCTCTAATCCACAGTATAACATAATAATATCTGCAAGTTCTTAAAGATGAGGCTTTTCGCTATTTGTAGCTGTAAGTATAAGATTGATAGATTCTTAACTACAGCGTGTGTGTATATGTGTGTGTTGTGTGTATGTGTGTTTTTGTGTGTGTGTATGTTTTGGGTATGTATGTGGGTGTGTGTGTGTGTATGTGTGTCACGTAAAGGGCATCTCTGTAAGAAAGGTTTGTATGTGCTCAGAGAGGGCTGCAGCTGTTGCTTTGCCATTGAGTTCATGCTCAGCTCACACCCGACCTTGAGCTTTATTCCCAGTACCTTCACCCCACACCAAGGCACAACAGAGAAATAATGCATGCCTTTATGTTGAGATACTAATTTTAATGAGTATAGATATAAAAAAATCAAATATTTTAACAGCAAGACCTATTATTCATCTAGATGCAGTCCATTTGAAAAATCCTCTCAGTTTTCTACACATGCACAAATCAAATTAGAAACTTAGTAAATTTAGACATTGATGTCTTAGTCCATTTGGGTAGTTATAAGAAAACACCTAAGTGTGGGTGGCTTATAAACAACAGAGAATTACTTCTCACACTGAGGACTATGGAGTTTTCTACTAACGTGCATGCAGCTTCAGTATCTGTTGAGGGACCTTTCCTTAATTCACAGATGATGCTTTCTTACTCTGTCCTCATGTGGTGGAAGAAAGACATTGATTCTCACAGGTGGTACTCATGGAGTTTTCCTTTCTGATGGAGTCACAGCCTGATAGTCACCTCCTACCACCATACCACTGGATCTTGGAGATCACTGTGAAGTTTAGGGAAAACAAACATGCCAACCATAACAGGTTCTTTAGACTGTTTATTCTTATGAAAATATATATCCCTCGCTTGCTTCAAGAATTCCTTTGGAATTGATTGATGGAGAAATATGGAAGACTTTGGGACCCTGTACTAGTGGCTGACTGCCTTAAGTGGGGCTTAATGGGACCTTCTACTAGGAACATGGAGGACAGTGGTACTGAGGACAATGAGATTTATGGCAGGCCACCTTGAAAGGTTTAAGAGAAGATGACACTATTACTTGCTTATAGACCTTTCTTATAACATTTTGACAAGGAATGTGGCTACTTTCTGCCATTGTTCTATAAGTGTGCCTGAAACTAAATTGAAGTTAATGGCCTTGGTGGAGGAGATTTACAGACAGCCTAGCATTGACTGTCACATAGTTTGGTTATTAATGATCTTTCTTGTGCAGATCTGCAATGAAAAGAAGCATCTGGGGTATAAACACCAGATACATAGTGTGAAGTGAAGAACACCAGGAAATGTAAGGTTGAGGTCAACTGCTATGCTCAAGGAGATAAAAAGTTTAAAGAAAGGCCCAATTCAGAGTGGAATAAAGGGAGTGATATCCTCAGGACTAGACCCCACCCATCTAAATTTATAACTTCTGAAAAGATCTTTAAGAAAACCTCCGAGGAAGTTGTGTCCATGGAAAGCTCTCCTCCTCTTCCCCCTCTCCCCCTCCTCCTCCTTCTGACATAGTGTCTCACTATGCAGTACAGGTGATTTTAAAGGTGTGGTCTCCTATGTGCTGGAGACCACAGATATGTAGTTGTCTCTCCCCGTTTTGCTCTTGAATTCTTCATTCTGCAAAACCCTAAGAAGTGAGCATGATGCAAAATCCATACATCTCCTGCAACTCCATAACAAATGGCACTTTGCATGTGAGGCCTCGGCACAGTGGTCTTTCCTGTCCATATTCTTACCAGACCATGGCTATTTCCTTGGAAGTAATCCCTAAGAAGATTACGACTCCACACACTCTTTTTCTGGGCCCTCACCAGAATATCTTGAATGTTCTATTTATGACACTTAAATTTTTTTTCTAGCTTTTCACTCTAAATGGTCTCCATCTGTACCCATTTCCCAGGTTTAAAATAACTTGCATGTGTGGGCATGTTTGTTAGGGTGGCAGTCCCACTTCTTGGCACCATTTTTATTGTCTCAGTTCTTTTCATGTTATTATAACAGAAAACCAGAGGCAAGATAATTTAGAAGCAATATAAGTTAATTTGGCTTGTGCTGGAGACTGAGGTGTAAGAGACTAAAGGACTGAACGACCATCTTGCTATGCCATACAGTGGAGACAGCTCATGGACAGAGGATGGGAGAGCAGGAGTAGGTGGGTCACGTTGGGGGAGATAAATAAAATAAGACTCATTCTTTCTTTTTTTAAAATAAGAAACCCATGTTTTAAAAATGAGAAACCTACTCCCACAGTAAGAACATTAATCTACCATTAAAACCATAGCCTGGTGGCCCAATTACTTCTTAGTTCCTCCTCCTCCCTCAATACTGCTGTAGTCCATGTGCATTGGAAAGAGACATTTAAACAATATCAGTGAAGTGCAGGGGGAAGTTTATTGTCACAGCTACAACACAGATAAACCCAAACTTATATAAAGTGGAAGCATTCTTGCATTTACTGTATAATTCCATTTAAGTGAAAAGCCAACCTCATAGAAATGTCTGTGGTGTGCTTCTAATTTCCCATCATACTTTGCTTCTCTTTGGCTTTGGCTTGAGAGTCGGATGGTCCTGCCTCCTGGGTTGCAGGAAGGGTGGGAGCTGCTGCTTAGCCTAATGCCAGGTGCATTTGTTCAGCTCTAAATCCAGATTACAGAGATTTCATTTTTTAATTTTTTTATAGAATCATCTTATGGACGACAAAACCTGCAAAGCAGTTTAAGTGATGTGGAAATAGCCCCCAAAGCTTTTTAAAGAAATACTTATCAAGCAGTAAATGGGGAAGGGGAGATGGCTTCTCACAACACAGGGTAAAGAGGATAACCAACACTGTGACCTATAAAGCACCACAGCCTGGAAGGTCATAGTGATGCTTTGTTATAGCTGGGTCAAGACAGCAGTTTTGGTGCTTTGTGACTACATTACTCTGAAGCCAGGACTGTTTAAATCAGCTTCCTTTCCCATCCATCATGCTATTATTCATTTGGGAGTACCCTCCTTGCTCTCTGTACATTTGGTAGGGATCTAGCTCCAGTTGCCCAACTATAGCATGAGAGTTCCTCATTCAAAAGCTCTCCCTCCTCTCCGATGCTTCCCTCAAAAATGTTGCTCGATCTCTTGTGATACTTGTATCATTTTTAACCTGCTTTATAGCTTCTGACTTTTTATCTTATTAAACTGGGGCTTGATTCTATTTTAGTTTTTAATGCTTTGATCTCCTTTGATTTGCTGATACTGTCTTCCCAAACAGTAGTCATCAAGCTGCTATGGTCCATAGTTACACACCTCTTTATAACCCTTTAGGAATAGTGACAAGATGGACCAGTTCTCTGAAAAAGGACCATGGTTTGCAACATCAGCCAGAGTTTGTGTGCATTTATCTTCACATTATCAATGTCAAGTCCTTAAACAAAACTAGCTAATACCTGCGTATACAGTTGCTGAAGATTTAATAATCAGCGCTTATAAGCAGTTGTGTGCTGGCTCCAACATTTACTACCTGGAGAACTGAGTCTAATCATGCATCCTAGTCTTCCTGGATGATGTAAATGTGGCCAGTGAGAAAAAATAAAAACAGCTGAGTTTTAAAACTCTGATAAGAACACAAAACTTGCCAGTTTGAAGTCATGGGTGACCTCATGTAAGCTCTGGTACATTTTGATTTCCTGAAGGCAAAAATGAAGGAAATATAAAACATAAACACATTTGAAATCAGGTCCATCTTAAGTTAGCAGGAAGATTTATGTTTTTAATTCTGTTATGATTCATCAAAGTTATTTGTTGAATACAGACTCCTTGTCTCTAGCTTACTCTAAAAGTGTGAATCTGAGGTGACACAGCTACTCTGTCAAGGAACTTACAGTAGAAATGTTACAAAGGAGGAAAGCCAGTGGATACAAAGTCACTGGTGGCAGAATCCTGAGAATCCCCTGCTCAGGAAGAGACCTCTATTATGTTGGTAACATTCAAATTTCTTGATTTTAGTTGCCAGTAAACCTCCTCAGTAGTCAGATTTCTTTCTTTCTTTCTTTCTTTCTTTCTTTCTTTCTTTCTTTCTTTCTTTCTTTCTTTCTTTCCTTCCTTCCTTCCTTCCTTCCTTCCTTCCTTCCTTCCTTCCTTTCTTTCTTTCTTTCTTTCTTTCTTTCTTTCTTTCTTTCTTTTTCATTGGTGGTGGTTTGTGGAGGTTCTAGAGATTGAAGCCAGGACCTCTCATGTACTCAATCACTGAGCTATATAACTCAGCCACACCTGCATTAACCAAACTGCTTTATTTACTTTGAGACGTCATTATTGAGAGTACATGTCAGTCTCATAAAATGATTGGCTCTGCTTAGACATGATGTTAGACTGTGGTTATCTGTGTTTCAGCTGTGCTGTTCCTGGAACCAAAACAAGTCAGGTGTAGGACAATGGAATGAAGCTGTTCACAAGCCTGGACCAGGACATTGTAAAAGTGGACACTAAGACACCTCACTTACCTCTTTCTTTGTGCTTTCTTAAAAAAAAAAAAGAATTCCCAGTTGGAGGAAATGCTGAGTTCCTTCTCACAATTGTCTCACAATTTAGTTATCTCTGGGTATGACTCATAAGCTAATGTTATCTGCATGTTTTTACCATTTTCATTGTATCCATGAGAGCTTGTTCATGATAATTCTGGTTCACAAGTTCTCGAGTTCTCATTTTTTCTTTATATTAATTTTGATCCATCTCATTATCCAATCAAGATGGATAGTGCTAATGGAACATATAGTTTGCTATTTTTTAAGCATCACAAATTCTTAACAGGATATTTCATATGATTCAGGTTGACAGGTTGACGTAATGAGGCAGACCAATGACAAAATGTCTTCCACTCTGTGCCTTGTTGATAAATACTCTCTTTATGTAACTATAGGAGACCTAGGAAAAGGAGTCAATAGTTTTCCTTTCCTTTAAAAACGTTTATGTAATAACATTAGACATTAGGACAGCGAATGCCATGTTGTACCTAATCTGTACTGCTTAAAGCTGGAGCAGTAAAAAGGGAAATTAGAGGTGATATTTTAATAGTAAAGTTGGATTGATCTCCAGGGAGCAGTTTTCATGCCTTTTTATTTCACTTGATCAATATTTCCATTTACTATCTCCAAATTCTTAAACATGTGCTCAAGAAATAACCCCTTTCTCACCTCTATGACCTCTTATTAATCTCAATTTCTTAAATCCAAAACCCATAAGGTTATGAACTGAACACAAGGGTCACAAAACCATTGGCAACAGTGAAATTTGAGCACGCACAGATAAAATATAGTTCAAACACCGAATATGCAGTGTTTCAGACGATGCACGCCTCCGTTGCATCATTTCAACTCACCGCAGGTTTGGTTGTATATGCTTATGAGTCTTAGTGGCTTTGCTGTATACATTAAGTTTTCTGGCCCTATAGGAACATAAAGGTGTGGGTTTGAAGGGCCAAAGTTGGAAATGTGAGAGGTAGAGTTCGGGTGGGTGAAGCCCCAAATACTGGTAACTGTCAACTGGCAGTTGCTTTCTGAACTCCGGATTGTAAATCCACTTTGCCTGGATGCACCACAATGGGGCAGATGTACAAGGCTCTAGGCAAGCTCCAAACCTCACCTCCACAGGAGAGAGTGACATAGACTCTAGCCAAATCATCCACTCCCTAAGTCCCTCCCCTGCACACACACACACACACACACACACACACACACACACACACACACACACACACACACGCAGCATTAGTAAAACAACTGTGGCCAATCTTAGAGGCAAACATACGGGAATCCGATGGTTGGATCCCAGGCTGTTTAAAAAGCACGGAACAAAGGAGAGAGGAGCCCACAAATAAAGACACACGTTCAAACCTTCTCCTCGGTCCTGGCTCCTTTGTGGTCCTGACTCCTTCAACCTCCGTGAACGATTTATCTCAGAGCCTTTCACAGGCTCTACACTTTTCTAGCAGGCAGGCAGGGGTTTATGGCCCTGGCCAACAGGACTATAATCTGAGCATTGGGCTGAGTCTTGGCCCTCCAGAGCTCACAGGCCTGGCAGCACCCCGCTGGAATTCGTTTCCATGCCTCCCAGCCTGAACTCCTCTGGGCCAGGCAGAGCACACCAGAAGCAGCCTTCCTGGGACTTGCAGTGAGAGGAGCTACCTTCCCCGGAGGAGCAGAGTGGGTTCCCGCAGACCAATTAAGTACAACACATAAAGGGACACAAAGACTTTTAATATTTTCTCAATGCCAGTTCTTGTCGCATAAGTATCAAATTAGTTTGTCATTGGGACACAGCTGCATTGTGTTAGAGTGTTTGGTTTTTAAAATTGTTGTTCAAGTTGCAGGTTTGAGTCTCATTTTCAGAATTCTTAAATGGTGTCTGCCCTGGGGTTGGGGATGGAATTTCTAGCAATTTTGGAAATGTCTATACACATCTCTCACTTTTGTACACCTTTGTGACAATACAGTTAATCCTGAAACCCAATGACATGGGATATGTCGGGCAGTATCAAATATGCAGACAAAATATACATCTTCGTTAATAAGATGTATTATTAATGTTTTCATCTTTAATAAATGATAAAATTTTATATAGAATAAGAAATTTTTAAAGTGATTTTTGTGATCTATTCAAAGTAAATATTTGATATATGCCTATCATATACCTATCTATATGTGGTTGTCTAGAAATGTCTCTGGTTAGATGGGTATTACATGTGGAAAATTTCAAGAAGTCCTCTTTTAGCTTCATTTAGGATACTAGTTTTTGATGTGTGGTTCTCAGACCATAAACAATAGTCAATAAAGCCTGAAAAAATGTTAAAAAATAAAAACAAATAAACAAATGCAAATGTTCAGGAGTCCTGCAGTTAACTGTGAAGAACTTCAGTTAACAGTTGTGTAGAGAGGGAAATAAAATTCCCTTCTCGATACTGTAGTGACTGAGCAGAGATTCAAATTTCCCTGTCTTTCTAACTAAACATCTGCTTTCTTCATTTGTAGGCTACATGTAAGAATCAGTGTCAGCCATATATAACTCTGAAAACGAATGGAGAAGTCATCCTAAAAGAGAAGAATATTTATGAAATATTAGTCCCTAAACCATGCCATGGCACGAAGATGCCATTCTTCAAAGCTGGCTCTCAGTCAGCCTCTGTGATGAAGTTGTATGAGCTTTCAGAATTGCTGTCATCAGAATCATTTATTTTACAATCCCTTCTGATTTAGGAAAAGGATTATGGCACCTTCTGTTCCCTCCCATTCTGCAATTAAGTCTCCCCTCCCCTTGCTATTCTTTTTTTTTTTTAATGTAAATGTTATTAACACTATCCTCAAAGATAAGTGGATCAGAGGGAGAACTTGTCAACCTTAGGTTACATCTGGAAGAGATGTTAGAAATGAACACACATACATTGAATCCAGACCTCTACAAGTTCAGGGAAGGGAAATGTTCAGGAAGTGGCTGGCAGAAGTCAGACCTTCTGTGTTGTAGCTCAGTGTGTTTGTTGCTGGCAGTGAGATATATAACGAGGGATAAATGATATGGCATTGAGTCACCTTTCTTTCTGACTGTGCATTTCATCTCCTCTGTCTTCTCACCAGCAGACGTGAGCAAATGCAAGCTGCCTGCCTGAAGGACTACCAATAGTAATTCCTTGCTCAAATGTTGCCATGCAGACAACTACACTCATTCTTGGGGCTTTATTTTTTTTTAATATGTCAAAGTGACTTGGGTATTTAGAAGTAGAAATGAACAAGGGTCTATAATACAATTAAAGGTATTGGTTTGGAGATGAGTGTCTTTTTCCTACTGCTGTTAGTCAGTTAAAATGGATGATTAACTCTCAAATTAATCCCTGAGAAATTAAGGGAACATCTGGTGAAGTTTTATTCTGGGGCGTTTTATAAAAGTGGTTGGCAGTGGGTTCTTGTTAGGCTAGAAAAAATTTTGAGCTCTGCCTCCATTTTTTCTCTCCTTTTGAAAGTTTGTCAAATAATATGCACTCTACATGGAGGTGTTCCAGCCTCCTGTGAATTGGCTCATTGATGTGTGGAGGGTGCCATTGCCAAATAGTGATGGAAACTTCCAGACTATTAAATTCAAGTGCCTTAGTAATAGCAGCAGATACATCTCTCAGAGTGATGATGTAATATTAAAAAGTTACACTTCCAAAATACCCAGAAGAATCTGGACTGCACCTTTACGTTGGTATACAAGAATTATAAAACACAATACCAATGGACCTACATCTGAAGATCTTAACTGGTCTTGGGATTCTAGAATTGGCAAGCCTACTAATCCAAAATGGTTCGGACAGCTCCTCCCTACCACATGGACAGGTTTCATTTATAGCTATATCAAAGGATAGAAGGGAGGCAGTTAGACCACATTTAGTGGTAGCTTGTGCCTGTTTTATTCCACTGGTTTGAGCAGCTGATCACGTGTGACTGGTTGAGCCCCAACTCTGTGTTCCAAGAGCTTACAAGTCAAGCAAGGTTAGAGAAATGTTTAGGCAAAGCTTAAAATATGTACAGAGTCAGCTTTTGGTAAAGCAATACTTAATGCAGTGCAAGCATGTGTGTAACATAATTAAGAATAGTAATAAGAAATTATAGGACAAGGTTAGATTGATTCTCTAAAACCTCTCCTGACCTTTTGTAGTATATGACCATTTAAAATAAAATTTACTTCATGTGCATGGGTGTTTTGCCCAAATGTATAGCTTTGCTTCACTTGTGTTCCTGGTGCCTCCAGAGGCCATAAGAGGGCACCCGATCTTTGGGAATGGAGTTAGAGTCAGTTGTGACCCGCTTTATATGTGTGCTGGGAGTCAATCCTGGGTCTTCTGAAGGAGCAGCAAGTGCTCTTAGCCTTCTCTCTCTGGGCTCTGTATGCCCATTTTTATATAGGTTTCTGAGTTTTCTCCTATGTAAGACTTGCTCAGAAGAATTTTAGTTCACCTATAACTTTGGTGAGAACACAATCTCATGGGCTTTACCCTATATCATCTGACATGGGGCCCAGAAACCCATTTTAATAAACTGTAAATTTCTCTGGGGTACACATCGTTTAAGAAGGCACTTCTCTATGGTGTGGGTAGGGGGGGGAGTTGCATCTATTCTGGTATCTTTGCCAATGGTTGGCTTATAATATGCACTTAACCCAGTCCTAGACATGACCCAAAGAGATTTCTTGTGCAAGGATACCGTGAAAAGCTATTTTGCTATTTATAGAATGGAAAAACTAAGAGGCAGAAAATCAGGGACCCTAGAACTAAGATCCCAGCAGGAAAATCTACCTTGACAGTGAAATGTTCTTCCTTATGGGACCTGGAGCCTGGAGAAACAATCATCTCCCAGGACATAGACCCCCCCAGTGCTAGTAACTGAGACATAGGGCCAAATCCATGTATGCATTACTTGTTTGATCTCTTTTGTAAAATGTAGCTCTTATATAGGCAAAATAAGTACAATTTATCTGTGGCCAGTTTGCGACAATTATAAATCAATTATTATTTTTCTTTCAAATATGTGACTGCAGGTATTAAGAATCAGAACTAAACTTCATAGCTGCAATTTCCTATTCCTATTCCCATTGCCTTTGGACATAGATACATAAGAATATGCTTCTGGACCTCACATGACCAGGCTGTGACAGTGGATGTCACATAGCCATAGTAAAAGGAGACAGCTTAAAAAATGTGGTACCAGCAAGGTGGTTCAGACTACGAAGGCTCTTGATGCCAAGGATGAGAAATTTTGCGTTCTCTCTCTGGAACCCCCAGTGGAGAAGGAGAGAACTGACTCTTGAAAGTTGTTCTCTGATTCTACAGGTCTGCCATGGTACACTCACTTATACAGACGTGTTGTACTTGAATACATGTTTATGTGTGTGCATATATGGATGAGCATGTGCTTTCTGTCTCTGTGTCTTTCATTGTCTCTCTCTGTGTGTCTTTGTCTCTGTCTTTCTCTGTCTCTGTCTCTCTCTATCTTTCTCTCTCTGAAAGAGTGGTTTCATTAGATCTAACAGTCACTGTACTGCATGCTGAAAGCATTTAAATGCAAAGCTAAAAGCCCTTGACTGTTTAACACATTGAGTGCTGTTTGTTTTATTTCTAATGCTTAAAGTCCCAAAGTGGTACACTTGATCATGCCAGACCATTCAAGTAAATCTCATGGGCATTCATTATTTGCCACAGAGACTGAGAATAAGTTGCTCATTGCTCTGTTGTAGAATTTATGTTTTTGAGAGACCTATTGAAAAAAAGGAGTCCAATTTTTTAAAAGTTCTGTACAATTAATTACCTTCCCCATGGTGCTAACTGCCATTAAATAGTAATTCTTTTTCTGTTAATGCACGTGTGAATGAATATCAATATAATTATTGAATTGCTTAATTAATATTTAACTTGACATCTTAAGCCAATAGGTATGGGAAAGGGAGATTTGGAGAATCTCTGCCTCTTAAATTAAATTCCCTGCCTAGTTCCTTGAAAATCAGCTTTGATTTCCTGTTATTTTGCATGGTCACTGTTTCTAAAAACCTGTCTCACAAATGAGTTTGAAATATTTCAGGGCAATAAAAACATTTGTGTGTGTGTGTGTGTGTGTGTGTGTGTGTGTGTGTGTGTATTTCATAGAGTATATTTTCTAATATAAATGACTTCTAGACTTTTAAATAATACATCTTTTATATTTCCCCCTCTCATTTATTCTAGTATGCATTTCAAAGTTTATTTTTGTTAATTTCTTTTGGTTGAACTTAATCATCTTTATGGATTTATCAAGTATGTTAAATTTCTTGAAGAGAAAAAGCTATGGAATTATATATATATATATATATATATATATATATATATATATATATGATTTATATTATTTAACATTCAAGCACTATTTTAATTTTTATTGTTGTGATTGTTGATTGTCATAGTAATTTATTTCTAGATAAACTATTTTCTGAAGATTGACAAATGTTTTGTGATCAGCAAAGGGTTGCATTTTTATATCGAGACATGTAAACTTGAAATTTTAAAACAATATGTCTATCCCTTAAAATACTTAAATACTGAAAGTATTCTTGATTTGTAACTTGTATTCATTCTCAGTGGCTAGAGTTTATTACCTTCTCAGAAAAAAAACATCTTATAGTTGCAGGGAGAATTCAATGCTTCTTCTCCTGGGATTCCTCTGTAACTATTACTTTGCTCTGAATTAAAATTTAAATTTTTGTGGGCATATCTTCTTACAAAGTAAAATCATAAACATCTCTGTTATGTATATCACATTTCCCACGTGAACACTGTACTTTCTTACCTGTCAAGGCTCTGCAGATACTCCTCAGAGATGTAAGTGGAGAGGAAGAAATCGGGGGAAGAAGAGGAGAGAATAAAGAAGGAGGAAAGTATTCCCGAGGATGGAAAAGGAAGGCTCGAGGGCAGGGAAGAAGAAAGGGAGAGGGGAAGGAAGCAGGGAAGTGAGCAGAACAATAAAATATATTAAATTTGATCTCAGCAGGGGCTTGTTCTATAGTTAGGAAATGCCGTCACCCAGACCTTAAAAAAAGTAGACTTTGGTGTGCTAAATAAAGAGCACACAGTTTGGAAAAAATAATTATAGCTAGCACTGATGTAGTGATTCTCTACCTGGCCCTGTCCCAAGCTCCCAAGTGGGTATATAGGGGGCTGGGAGTAGGAGGGTGTAAACTCATTTAGTCCTTTAACAACTCTGGTAGGTGGATACTATTAATTATCATTTCTCATGCAGATGCTGAGGTTAAGGAACTAAAATGCTGAATATCTTTCCCAAGGTCTGTGGTTAGAGTAGCAGACCCACTATGTTGTCCTCAGAGGTCTAAACTTATATTCAGGTTGTTAGAGTGCTCGTGTTTAGAGCCTGTGGGTGCATACACACAAGCATGCTCTTTGTCAGTTTTATAAGGTCAAATGCTTTAAAGTTTGAAAATGTTTTATGTGACAACATAGTGTGTACATTATAGTTATGAGTAGCAACAAATTAATTATATGGTTGGGGTCATCACAACAACTGTATTAAATCGTCACAGAATTGGGGTGGTTGAGAGACACTGCTCTTTGAGGAACTGGAACACTCTCTTCAGTGTGGTGGAGCTCTTTGGTTATCCCCTTCAGTATCCAAAGTATCCTGGAAAGCCTCATTTAGTGTATAGAGCATGCGGACTTTCTTATGGGGAATCAGTGGCCACAGAGAGTTTGGGTAGAGCTGAGCAAGGAAAAGAATTGGTAGACTCCTCTGAGTAGCTTAAGGTTTTCTAATCCGAGTGTCAAAGCAAACCTCGCAGACTGGGGCATGTGCTCTCAGCTGTCATGCGGTTGTAGTTCATAGGGTAAAGAGGTGGCACCATTGCAAGGAGTTTAGGACTTCCAAAGATAGTCTCTGCTTATTGTCCTGGCAAGAGGTGCATGCTAGAGTCTTTAAAGGACTCTCTCTTCATCTTGGTTGTTTTGGGACAGGGTTTCACTATGCAGTTCAGGCTGTCTTCCAGTATAGATCAGGCTGGCCTTGACCCTCCTCCTCCTAAGCTTACCCAGTGCTGGGATTAGAGGCATTCAATCCATGTCCTGCCATCTACTCATCTCCATAACCAACTCCTTAAGGTTTCACCCTCTGTACAGAAGAGTTCCACTAGTCAATGGATGACCAACTTCATTTTGCTCTGATACAGGGGAGATTCATCTCATCAGTAACTGTTGGGAACAGAACTGGACCCAATCCCAATCTTTACTTCTTCTGCCTCGTGTTAGACTTTGTTCAGGGATGATCTCCCATGTGTCTTCTTTGGAGGATGCCCATTCTGTGAGTCTTGCCTCACCCTCCCAAGTACTGGGATTCCAGGTGTGAGCCATCATACCCAGGTTAAGCCTTTACAGGTAGAAAGAAAACATTCCTTCCGAGAAGCACGGCCATGGCAGCCAGTTTATTTTGGTTGGTTGTGTCAAGAATGGGTAGTAAGGGGAAGGAAGCTTTACTGTTCACCTGCTAACCATATCCGAGGTTCCTGAGTGAAAAGCTTGGTTAAGGCTAGAGTGAGTGGTTGAAGCTTAGGAAGAGGTACTATGGCAAGAAATGCCATCACATATAGGCTATCACATAACCTTTCCTGAGACACTGTTTCACTGCTCTACAGGATTAATCCACATGTAAGAGAGATGGTGAGTGCCAGAGGTCTGCGACTGGATCAACTCAGGGGCTTTTTCGCTCATTGTTCCCTTGACAACCACTTACTAACCATCTCCTATGTGCTTCCATCCAGACATTTGGATGGTGGAGAGCAGAGGGGTTGCTGAATATAAAAACTAACAAACATATTTATTTAATTTCACTCTTTACTCTTTTTAAAAATCTTACCAACTATGGAAAGAAGCAACAAATGGTTGAATTTCTTGGTGTGATCCCACCAGACAATGTCCCAAAGGTGGGAATTTCATCTGCACAGCAAAATATTTACCTACGGAAACGCTGAACCTAAGACATAATTACCTTTGGCCAAAGAATGAACTTTTACAGTATAGGTGAACTAGCTTCTAATGTTTCTTCTCCAAATATCCAAGTTGCAAGTTGGTTCCAACAAAGAATATAAAAAGCCTGTTCTCTTGTAAGCATCCATTCAGGCTAGAGTGCTTTTTGTATTTTGTATATGGATACATTCATTATAAGGGGATTTCCCCAAAGAAGTAGCCTTTCCACTTCATATAAAATAAGGGTCAGTGTATCATGTATAATCTTCAAGGCAGACTTCTAGTGACCTATCAGTTAAAAGCTCACCACTCAACCACTGTCATCCTCTGTCCCCTAATAGTAGCACCAACTAGGAACCAAGGATTGAATATGTGAGCCCATGAGAAATATTTTCTATTGCAACACAGCATCCTCATTTTTCATGGGTTGGTATTATGCAAAGAGATATAAGAAGGACAAGCTCATGGTTTCAGATATATTTAGAAGTGGTAAACTTTCCATGAATGAATGGAGTCTGTTGCCTTAAGAAATGCAGCCAAAAGTTGCCAATAATAGTTCATATTTTTAAGGGAAAGTGAGAATTTTCTTTTTGACACCTTGTCACTGTTGTGCTATCCTGGTAATGTCCTAAGAGTGAAAGATGTCCCTCATGACATCACTGGTGTTATTGACAGATGTGATTTTTGGTATTGTATAATAAAATATGTCTGCATTTGCAGTTTCTGAATAACTCAGCACACCAAGATTTTTCAAATGTCTAGTGAATGCATGTAAATGGCCAGTGAGCATATATTCTAAATTGCCAATAAACATATTCTATTCCTAGACGAAAGGATCCATTCACCATGAAAATTGCATGATTGGTTTTCAGAGTATGAAAATTCACTGTGGAGGCTTCAGATTCTATGGCTTAACTCCCCATCACGGAATTGCATCTTGTGCTGCTTTGGTGTGTTGGCAAAGAGTGGCAAATGATAACTTGGAAAGACCAGAGATATGATTTTTTTTCTAAAATGGTTTTAGAGATGAGCTTATAAAGCAACACATCATGTCTTAAGTGAATGCAGAGTAGATATGAAAATCTGGCATCTTCTATCAAGCACTGAAAAAAAATTGTAAAAATGTCCTCTTCATGAGTTACTTTTGATAAGTGTTGATATTGTACATTGGTCAATTCTAATTTCAAAAATGGTAAATATTACTACCGTATCCTATGTATTTAAATGAACTCTTTGAAGTCATTTTTAATTTTAGAACCTCTTCTGGGATGCTGAGATTTGACCTGTTGAAATCCATTTGGCTAATAAGCTTTCTTCCCCTCTAAGGCAATGTCTTACTACCTGGTCTATCTTGGCTTCCTCTAGTCCTAGCCATTGAGTCTTAAAGGTTTTATGTATGCTCAGTTTTAGATAGGTCGGTGTATAATTCTGTGTAGATGACAGGAAAGTTATCCTTAAGTGAAATGACAGAGGGTGGTTGCCAGAGCTGGACAGAAACTCACTGATGTTTGGTTAATGGTTTGTCTTCCCGCTCCCATTTGGGGGAGTTAGCTGAGAAGTGTCTCTTTCATGCAACACAAAGGGTTTATTATTGAGCCCTTGGTTCTTGAGGCAAAATATTTTTCACATACTTCAGACTGGACTTGAACTGAAAATCTTCATGCCTTATCTGTACTGGATTTACAAGTATGCCACCATGCCTGCCTACTTGGTTGGGTGAATTTTAAGAATAAATACTACTTGCAAACATCTATATTTTTATTTCCCCCAATGGAATGTACCTGATAGAGCAATTTTTAGAAAGTGCCAGCTGAATTGTACCTCATTAGTGGATCCAAAAACTAAGAAATTAGTAGCTAATATTTCCATTTAATGTCCTAAAATGGTGTGGCAAGTATCATGTTTAGCCTCTGATGGCATGGGTTATCTTATTTGTAATTAATTCTTAATTAATTTAAATATTTTTGTGCATGAAGACATGAGGATGTTCTGGATCAGAATGAAAATTATTTATATGCTTTATCATAAGTTTTCCTTGAGCAGTTCAAAGCCTTGTAGGAGAGAACAGAGCTCTCACTGACTCTGCCCTGGAGTCTCACCTCTGCTATCCTCATTCACAGCAGAATGTCTCTTGTTCCCAAAGCCTTTCTTTGATTTCTTACACAAGGGCTTCTTCACCTTTGCTGGCCTCTCTACACTGAATACAGGTTGATCCAACTTGGATTTCCTTGAAGCTCTTCTCTTTCCTCTCTTGCCCACTGTTTCATTTCCATCTCTCCATGTAGCATGTTTTCCACAATCTGTCTGAGTTAATGAATTGGTTTGATTGTGCCCCTTCTTTCTGCGGATCTAATTTGTAATCTATAATCTGAAACACCTCTTCTCTAGAAGTGCAACCCTCCCTCCTTTCCTGTCATCACTGAAGATGACCCTAGGCTACATGGTAGATTTTGGGAAAATACTAGCTCTTTTATTGAGATGTTCATAATTATTTATATTTATTTTAACAACTTCCCTGTGGACTAACTGACCTAGGTCTTGTATAGTGTAAGAAAGTCTGTGGAGCCAAATCCAGTTCTGTAAATTGAAATATGAATAAAATAGAATATATGAGAATTGCAAGAACTAATAAAAATGAGAGAAAGCTCTATGTACCAATTCCCAATGACTATGTAATTTCTAGGTTGGGCATGAAGGGAAACTGTACTTGTGAGTATTTCAATCTTGGTTGAAATTCAAAGGATTCTTCCTTCTGGGTACATCCAAAAGGAACATTTTCAGTTTGGTATAAGACTTTATCCGGTATTATTCAATAATACTGAGATTTCATTTCAAGAGTTAAATGGCATATTTTCCCAGCACACTTGTTTTGAAATATCATCCTTTGTAGCCAGGTTCTGCACATATGCTCTTTCAGCTTCACTTTGGCAGTCCTTCTTGTGAGCTGCTCAGCCTGGATCCCACTATGTCAATGGTCAGAACCCTAGTTCTACCATATCTGAGGAGTTAATGATACATCATCTGTAGGATGTCCTTGTTGACAAATTTTTCTTACTTTACACATGAGGTTTTGTTTATCATTTTACTTTCTCTTCTCCGAAGTTTGGAGAAAACAAACAAACAACAAACTGGAAAGCCCTTCAACAGTCAAGCATGAATGAGAGGCCAGGGAGCCTAGTAGCCATTCATGAGAAAGTCAGTGTTGTTAATAAGATTTCTCAGCTCATGACTGGACAAACCACACCAAACCAACCTGGTCCCACGCGGAGAGGTTTAATTGAACAGGATGGGACAGGGGTCAGGGTCAAGGGAAGAGAAGAGAAAAAGAGGGATAGGAGAAGGGGTTTCCGTCTTTTATAGGGGTAGTGACATCACTTGTTCCCAGGTGAAGGTGGGTTTTTTAACCTTTGGCTGTTTCCATGGCAATAGATGTGCCAGGTTCCTGTCACCTGGGTTGCACCATTGCTGGGGGTAGGAGCTGTCCTAATGCCAACAGTCAGTATTTATTTTTGTAAATAATATTTTTGTAGAAGAACCCCTAAAAGTTAAAATTAAGGACACTATAAAAGACAAACTGGAATACTACATTGATAATTTGTATGTCTGCATTATAAGCATAAACAAACCCAATTTATTATAACAATTTTCATGCCTATTTACTATTTCCTGTCCTAGCAATTTGGAAAGTTACACATAAATTACAAAGATTTGGTTTTATATGAATTTCTTACCTTATATATTTATTAGAAAGAACATACCTATTGTGTCTAATTCTAGCCCGTGGTAACCTCAATGGGTAAAACTTTTCGTGGTGGTATCCATCTATCATCTCTTCATTTGGAGCTGAGGCAGAAAGAAGGCAAGTTCACAGTTAGCCTGTGTAATACAAGACTATGTCTTTAAAAACCAAAAAGAAACATTATCATCAAAGAGGCCCCAGTTCCCACAATGAATGGGACCCAGCAGCACCACTTTGTTCAAGTCCCTTTATCTTTCTGCTTTTAGAAAAGACATCACTGTTAGACAAAGACTGACTTCAAATCCTTCTCAGGAATGCAATGATATATTACATGTACTATATGGGAAGAAGTGACTGAATTTGTAAATGTGTGAATGTAATGGAAGCCTACCCGTGTGAGAAAAATAATCTATATTTAGCATTTGCTGTAGTGTGTGAGTCACCATTGAGATGTTTGGCAGAAACTCAAAAGCAGGAAGGAGAGTTAGAAACATTAAAGAAGAGGGAGGGAAGAAAGAAGGGAGAGGTAGAAGGATGGAGGAACAGATGGATGAATGGGCAGTGAGATGAAGGGACACAGGGACAGAGGGAGGGACTAAGGGAGAGATTGAATTAGAAGCTTGAAGTGTCCTCTGACTTTATGATGGGTGAGTGTTGGTACACAGAAGCATCTCTTGTAGTTCACTGGGTGAAAACAGGATAGAACTCATGAAAGCCAGAAGTCACTGCCCAGATCTTGCCTAGATTTGGTCTCTTTTTCTGTAGGTCTTATAGTGTGTCTTTTGGGTTGTGGTGTTGCAGCTATATGTGTTGTGAGTCAATGTATTATAGTCTTTTCCTTGATTCTGTGTATTTAGTCTTTTTGTTATATTTCTTAGACATTTCAGAGAATAGGAATGATAAGGCAAATATTTGTTATCCAGGAATTTCCAATGAATATGACAGAAGGAACTGTACAGACATATAGACATCTATAATGTAGTTGAAGGTGTATCATAAAAAGAGCATAAGGAAATTCTAAGTAGTAACCTCTTAAAAACGGTGTCTTTTCAGCATCTGCTCCAGGGGGCTATGGGGCAGTGGAGTGGCTGTTTAGCATTCTCTCTATCAAGGAAGCAGAATCCTCTGTATAAAGAAGTAAGAATACCCCCCCAAAGGTTCAATTACTCTCCTTAAAGCTACTCAGCAGATGACAGGATGGCATTAGTTGCAGATTCTAGAATGTGAGAAAGACAGCATGTGTTCCCTTTCACTTCAGGCTTGATTCCCTAGGGTAGCAAGGTGTTGAGAGAGATGGTGCAAATTTAAAGGCACACTCAGTATTTTCATTCTTGAAGACAAAACTACCTTGTTGTCCAGCATCAAAGGCTATGCTTGACTGACACAGGAGTTGTTGACACCATGAAAGACATTTCAGACAATTCCTGAGTCTCATATCTAAAAGGAGAATGATCAAAATAATACAACATCTCTGCCATGACTTTCTGATGTCCTCATTCTACCCATAAGGCTGCACAGGAACACTTTAGTTTCTTGGAACTCACTGTGAGTATCATGGAGCAGGCCTCAGGCATTCTTGATCTTCATGACACTCATGGAGATAAAATTTAAGGATGCAAAGGATCAGAAGGTTATTGGAACAAAAGTGATGCATTTGCCTGTTGTGTTTGGGCCAACTTCATGATGGATTTAATATAAATTAGTTTAGATCCATTCCTAATTTGTCTCTTGAGAGTAAAGCCAAATGCATTGTTGCAGGTGAGTACTGAGCAGAGAGCTTTCATTAACAGATGCATCAGTGAGGAGGAAGGTCTTTCCAAAACTCCTTTCTAGCTATTAAAAAAAGTGAATCAGAAAAGTTGAGTGAAATTTTCTCTGCTTTCAAGGATACTGTTCAGTGGGCTGGAACAATCAATTCTGCTGTCTAGATGCTTCTAACAAAGTAAGATCCACTTTAACTCCATAGCACCTGGAGTTGGCAGGACCACAGGAGGACCAAGGCTGTAGTGCTCAAGAGGCTGGAACAATCAATACTGCTGTCAAGAGGCTTCTGAAAAATAAGATCCACTTTAACTCCATAACAACTTGAATTGGCAGGACCAGTGAGAAGAACATTAAGGTGGAAAAGCCCCTTTGCTTGTCTAGGCTTTACTCGCTGATCGCTAAAGAATTCTAGGAATTAGAAATTTCAACATCAATATATAAAATAAGTGAACTAGAAGTGTTGTCCGGAGGAAAAAGGCAAGACTCCACATCAAGAGAAACCCGTTTCAAACTTTGGGAAAGTATGCCACCTAAGATAAATTATCAAACTGCTGCATGCAGCACCGAATGGCAGGAACCACATCTTAGGCCGTGTCACTGTGTGAGAAACCAGATGGTACAATCCTCCACACACTTCATCTACATACAGGTTGTGCCTGGTGCTGCTCAGTCCAGGACACAAGAATGTATGAGGTTAGATAAAGACCATCATGTACATAGCAAAAAAAAGAAATGTTATAAGGCAGGGGAAGGAAGGAGTGGGATATTTGAGGCATGTAATGGCATCTGACACTGCAGTAAACTTTTATTTCATAGAGTGCATATGCTTTCTAAAAATTACTTTTTGAGATTCTAATATAATTACATCATTTCATTTGTTTTTTTCCTCCAACTCCTTCCATAGTCCACTTTAACTACAGTAGAGTAACCATTAATTGAGGTTATCAAATATGGAGGTGGAAGGTCACTTATTTTGTTCATACCAATGTGAACCCAAACATAAGCTGGGCATACAGAAGCAC